>NC_080671.1:279357283-279657283 GCF_030247195.1 Topomyia yanbarensis
GAAATCTGCCTCACGAATGGTAATTTTCCCGTTTTTCGTGAACTTTTTAATTCTACCGATTTCCAAAAGTCTACTTTTATTGGGGAGATATTAAATTATTACCAATATTTAAGTTAGGTGTTTCTGAATCGATTGGTGTATGAATGATTAAAATCCATCTAGTAATATCGGAGTTATAAGCGTGCAAACCTTACATAGTTTCGTTACATGGGAGGTAGTTTAGATTTTAGAATGATACCTAGCCCCAGATAGTGGAGTAAGACATTTTTAATGTCAAAAGCAGCAACATTTATCAGTTATGTGCAACTTTGCACGAAAACGGCATTCTTCGTGTTGATGGTAGAAGCTCCAAACTTGTAGAATGAGGTGAAGTTCCCCGTGATTCTCCCGAACAAGCATCCGTTTACCGTTCTGTTAGTTGATAGCTACTGTAACACGGAGACCATCGTGAACGAGATAGGTCAACGGTATTACATTCCGAAACTTAGGATAGCAGTGAGAAGAGCAGCAAAAGCTTGTCAATGGTGACGTATCTCGTTCACGATGGTCTCCGTAATCTATAAGGCTTCGCCAAATGTTCCCCGAATTGCGCCGCTGCCACTTGCTAGGACGGTGTCGTTCGTGCGTTGACTGTGAAAGTGGGAAGGAGTAACGCAGAAAGATGGGTAACTGTGTTTACGTGCCTGACAGTACGAGCTGTTCACGTTGAAGTCGCTCACAATCTAACTACGGAATCCTGCATCAAATATATTCGCCGGTTCATCTGCAGTCGGGGTTCTCCGGCTGAAATGTATTCCGACAATGGACCAAACTTCCAAGGGGCCGCAAGACTAATGAAAGAACAGATCGATCAGCTAGCTAGTTACGTTCACTGGTATCGCTACGAAGAGGATATTCAACCCGCCGGGAACTCCCCATATGGGTGGCGCATGGGAACGGATGGTACGATCCATCAAAACGGCTGTGGAGCTGGTATACAATAATAACCGTAGGCTGGATGATGAAGCGCTCGAAACATTCATGGTGGAGGCTGAAGCAATAATGAATAGTCGACCACTAACGTATCTACCGCTTGCATCTGAAGCAAACGAGGTTCTCACACCAAACCACTTCCTTTTGGGCAATTCAAGTGGCGTTCACCAGTCGGAAATGGAGACTCCCGTTTCTTCGAAGGCTTTACGATCATCTTGGGATCAAATACAGCATCAACTCGACGTGTGCTGAAGAAGGTGGACAAGGGAGTATCTCCCTACACTGACCAAACGGTCGAGATGGTGCGGCGAAGCAAAGCCAGTAGCAGAAGGGGAGCTGGTGTTGGTAGTTGGCGACGGCAGAAGAAATGAATGGACGGGGTGGTCGTGAAGTAATCAAAGGGGTGGATGGAAAAATACGACAAGCTATAGTACAAACAGCGAGGAGGCTGGTGCGCAGGCCTGTGGCTAGAATTGTGGTATTAGAGGTTGATGATGGTGATAAAACTGAACCTGGAGGTCAGTGTTGCGGGAGAGAG
Organism: Topomyia yanbarensis; assembly: GCF_030247195.1. Taxonomy (NCBI): domain Eukaryota; kingdom Metazoa; phylum Arthropoda; class Insecta; order Diptera; family Culicidae; genus Topomyia; species Topomyia yanbarensis. Next base: position 279,358,794 of record NC_080671.1, read on the forward strand.
GATGTGGATACTGGCAACACTTCTCGTCGCGATACAGTAGGGGCCGTCAGCTGTCACGTCAACGGGATTGTCTCAGCGACAACCGGGAATATAGAAGCAGATGAACAGTAAAGAACTCCTGTCATAGTCTTTTCGCAAGCAGTTCTCGTGTCGTAAAGGAGCAATAAATTAGCTAAATTTTATATTCTAGTTTCTTACGTTAAAAATCACAGTGCAGTAAAATAAACATTCCCTATTTGATCCCTGAGAAAGAGTAGCCGTTTCATGCAAATTGTTAGTTGTATGATCTTGTTAATTAAAACCTAACCTAAATTAAACTAATCAAGAAGGAACAGTACAGATTTTAGAACGGATATAAGAGTACGGATAGTTTTTCCATAATTCTACAAATGCAAACTTATTTTTGTAAGTAACATTAATTTGACATGAAACAACTATGAAACTTATAATTAATAAATTTATAGCAAAAGCTACAGTTACCACAGAAAACTTCGGTCGTTGTTCTTTGCTAAAAAGAAATCGAATATCCACTACTCGCAGTTGAGAACAAGATCAGTTACAGATCAGGATTGCATTCTCTCAATTTTTCAAAGGCCCTCATGATGTTTCAAACGATATGTTATCAATGTACGGATCAGATAATTATCATTGTAATATTGAATTAAATCAGTCAGCATCAATAAATTTTAACTTCAATCCAATTATTTTTTTTGTGAGGGAGGAGGGGTGTGGTTAAACCCCAAAGCCTCCTGTTGGCTACACAGAGTTATTCATTTCGCTATTCATTTTCCGAGATATGTTTCAGATCGATCCGATGGTTATAAGTCAGAAGGTTCGCGAAAATGACAATTTTTGCACCGATAGGTGATCAAGTTCCATCTAGACAACTTGGAATTGTTCGGTGGTTATTCGAGCGGTTGTAGATAGAAAAATGAAAAACGCTTTTAATCCACCTAACAGTGTGATGAGACATTTCTTATAACTCTTATCACTCTCTTCGGATATTATGTCGATTGAGAACATTTAGAACATGATGCTTCGCGATGTTTTTGATAACACATACTACATGGGATAGTGGCAGGACTCAGAGAATCGCTCAAATCAGCATAGGACAACATCAGTGTAGAAATCTCAGACCAATTCAATAGGAAAGCGAAAAAATGTCACATAAAAGACATACAAACGAATTATTGCTAATGCTCTGTTAATAAAATATCTAATTTGTGGAGGGAAAACTAAATTTTCCTAAAGGAGTTATATATTGTACTGAGCCAAAAAAATCGAATTTTTTTTGAACCGATTTGAAGTTTATACTTTACTCAAATTTCCAACGCGACTGAGAACTAAGAAATCAACACTTTTTCTTGAAAAGGGCAGTCAACAGTGAATATTTCCAGCCTTGGTTTTATTTCCTATTTAAGAACTATTGTATTTTTTACATCTTAGATTCAGTGATCGAAACTCAAAACTTCATAAAGTATTTGAAATTATTAAATTAAAATTTGTTTTTGCTATTGAAATTGACAAAATGATAGTATCGCCCCTTTGGCGATTGTTTACTTTTTCGGTCCCACCTATCAGCATTGAAGTACCGCCCTTACGTTTTTACAATAACTACCGTTTTACACCACCGATTTCGTCGGGGTTTTTTCAATAGCGATCATTGTTACTATTTACAGCTGGTATCAGCTTGATAATCCTAAAAAAATTCGAAAATAACAGTTTCGCCTCTAAACTGCTAGCAAAAAATGGAGCGTGGACGGCGAAACTTTAAATAAACAAACAAAAATACAGTTCCGCCCGTTGTATTTTTTGCTGTAGTTTAAGAAAGCAATATCGTAGAATCCAAAATTTTAGGTTAATTTGTTGCGTTTCCAAGCCCTCATTCGCATGTATGAAAAAAGCCTTATGTTTACATTTGTAAGTATCGCCCTTTTCACAAAAAAGCGTTGAAATGAAATCGCAGCTCCTGATATCACGCTATCTCTGAAGTGCATGCGTGCATAGTTCCAAATTTTACTTCGACATCGACTTTTTCTAAAGGTAACTTCCCAGTAGTATCCTTGATTTGAATTATTATCGCTAATCCTAATGCCAAAGAACAAATAAAATCTCTCGAAAACGAGCCGTTTGGGAAAATCATCATCATTACTGGAACTTTCATTTTCACCAAACTTTTCGATAGCCTTCCGTCATTTGCGTTAATGCACTGGGTGCACAGTGCTCTGAAAATCTAGCGATATCGTCTTAGGGCACCAGTGGGTCTAATTCAGAGCTATCTGCGCGGCGAGTTAAATCTGTAAAGAATACTAAAAATCAATTTCTATTCCATAATTTTCAGTTCAGCAATTCGAGAGATCGTGCTCACCGCAAGCCATGAAAAATAAACGTTGTGAAGCGATGGTCACTATTTATTAAAAAATGACGGTTAAATAAAAAATAAAACTATTGAAAAATTTCAAATAGTTTATAATTTTTACAAACTTATTAGGAAAAATTGCTTTCGTAATATTGTGTAGGAAAAAAGCTGAAAATTTCAGTATTTTCTCTATCTGCAACATATAAACCCTTAAGTATACCAATTAATTGGTATACGAATTGGAATAGGTTCGCCAAATTTTGGAAGAAGTCTATAAAATAACCCCTTGAAAACTACCTAAAAATTGTTGTAGTTCGATGCAATAAAAAAATCCCTCAAAATGAAATGTACCTATTAATGTGAAACACAGTGAATAATACATACAATAAAGACCCATTTTTATCAATCTCATGGTGTATTTTAGGCTGACAAAATGGGGACATTGACTAAATCGGGCAATTTTTTTCTTTATAATAAACTGAAGCTGTTAAAATATTCTTCCCGTCCCTTGATGTAGTCTGGAAACTATTTCTGATTATGATGAACTTTTTATTTTTGCATATTTCTATCTTCATGATAAGGAAACATGCTCAAGAAAGGATTTACTCGAATTCAGTCTTGTTCGTCTGCTAGAGCCCATCAAACATATATTCATATTTGGCTGATAAAATCGGGGTTTCAATGTATTATAATAGATATTCAGCATTCGAAGAAGTTTCTTGTGAACGAGTGTAGAACGACTTTGTTTCTACTTACTTGAAGTCAGCGGCGTAGCCAGAAATTCGGTTTGGTGGGGGTTTGGTGAAAATCGATCTTACTGTCCAAACGGCATAATTCCGGAACCATAATTTTTTAAGTTATAAAATTATGCAGAATTATTTTTCAGAAAATAGTAACAGAGTTCGTGTCTTTAGCGAATTTGTTGAGTCTTTATTGTAGTCATGAATGTTAACCTGAGAAAATTCACCATAAATACTTCTTGGCCGATATACCGTCAAAATTATTTGCGCTGTTTAACGTTTGTATCGAAAATACTAAACCTCCGAAATTGGCGGTTTCAGAATGATGCTATCTTGGCCTTAAATTACCGTTTTTGAGCATTTGACCTATACAGATAATTGGCTATACAACAAAAATCAAATGCTCACCAAAATCGATCAGGACCTGCTAGAGTCGAATGGAAATCGTCATTTTTCATAAATTTCTCTCTACATTCGGAAAGTGTTATCCTCGTTATTAATCATGTTACGTTTTCGTCTCAACTCGAAGCATTCCCAAAATAAAAACCTGTTTTAATCCACCTAGTGGTGCAATTGTGCTTTTCTCATTTGTCCAGACTGCGATTCCATGGCTGGTTATGTTCAATACAATGGTGGAAATGAATATTACATGTTCAGTACGATTTGCACATACATACAATGGATCGACAGCCACGATCTTGAGATACTATGTGATACTGAAACATCGCTTGAAACCAGCAGCGAATCATGGAGAAAGATCCGGGAGGTCCGGGTCCTGCCGAAAATTTTCAACTTGTTAAGAAATTTCAAACTAGTTTTAATTTTAAAGTAGCAACCCCTCACTGCATACTCCCTCCGGGTCGGCATGATTGACGATTTTTAGAGTGATTGCATAACCTTTCTGTATGAGAAAGGCAAAAATGTACCAAAGTCCAAAAAAGTCAATTTTTGTCAAACATTTTTTTCGAGTTTACATCAAATCTCAATGTTTCATGCATTTTAATGTCCTTTGGCATCAAAAATACAAATTTGATTTTGCAAATTTTTCATTTCAGTTCATATGGGAATTTGATGTGTGATTGCACTCTTCAACTCGTAACTCTGGAACCGGAAGTCCAATCAATAAAAAAAATCAATTGCAGACGATGGGCAGGTTGTACCTTTCATTTGAGACTTTGTCCGAATCGGTCCAGCCATCTCTGAGAAACCGAGGTCACATTTTTTTCCACATACACACATACACACACAGGCATTTTCCGGCCTCGACGAACTGAGCCGATTGGCATATGACACTTGGCCCTCCGGGTCGGGATTAGATTGACGAATTTTAGAGTGTATGAGAAAGGCAAAAACATTTTTAGCAAATGTTGAAAGTTATGCATTTTTTTGGTGAGCAGTTCTATGTTTCATAGACATTAAATCAATTTTAACTTCGCTTCCTATTAAATAAAGACCCTTATTACAGTACATCTCTACAAAAACGAGCTCAATTTGAAAATAAATCTGAGGATTATGATTGATTACAGAACTCTGAAATTTTCTATTGGAATGTTTTCAGGCAGGAATTTGATATTGATGCAATTAGACAACTGTGAAATCAAGACCAATAGATCAGTTACATATCAGGACCCCATTCCGACAATTTATCAAGTCCTCATGATGTTTACATGATGTTGTGTGTAGTCGACTCCTGTACGAGACTGACGTGTTTTTTCGCCGTGCCTTCAAAATTGTGTAATTTGCGCTAATACGTACATATTAAGTGATCGAAGTGAAGTCATAAGTCATTCGGGAAATATTGTTAAATTATTAGTTGCGAGAAGTTGTTTTGTAGAGATCTTTTCAACGTAAAACCGAAAAAAAATCATTTGCAACCTTTGCCTCTACTAGCCTGTTATAGACAATAGGAACGAACCACTTCTCTCTACCAAAGCCGCCGAGATGATTTGCAGAAAATGCGCCGTATGTATTACACCGGTCGAGCACAGTATTGCGTGTGGTGGTTTCTGCTCAAACCGATACCATGCTGAATGTGTTGCGTTAAGTATCTCAGAAGTGACGAGTTGTAATAAGCATCGTAATATTCACTGGATGTGCACACCATGTACCGATATTTTGAGCGATGTTTGTCATATCCAAGCATTTCGTGATAAGCGTGAACTGCTGTCCGACGCTGCTGCGATTATTCCGAATCGTGCCCCTTCTATTGCTTTTCATGCACAATCCCAGACGGAAGATTCAGCATTGCTCGAGGAGGTTTGTAAATTGAAAAAGCAAATTGAAGATATTCAACAAACTGTAGCTGTAATTTCCCGCTCGCACACTGATCTACGCACACGAGAGGACTCTTTTTCCGTTCAATCATCTCCTTTATCTTCGACGAGACTGCTGCAAGGCACTGGAAATGGATCTAACTATGGCCACTCATCAATGTCAAGTCCTTCTTTATGTTGGTTGTTCTTTACAAGAGTCAAAAATTCTACGAGCGAAACAGATATCTCCAATATGGTTGCTGCCGCACTTGGACCTACCGCAGTAGTAGTGAAAAAGTTAGTGCCAGATTGGAAGGATGAAACTTTGATGCCTTTTATTTCGTTCAAAGTGGGAATAGACGCTAAACGCTAAACTGCACTACGCCCATCAACCTGGCCACGGGGAATTTGTTTTCGCGAATTTCACGATCAATATGGAGTGTGGAGTCCGAACGATGTACGTTAAAACAAATGTGATATGAAATTACCAATTTTGTAAACTATTCCGTAGAGTTAACCGTTACATATTGTTTGTTTTGTGCGCCTTTGTTAAATAATTTTAAGTTTGAGTTCTATGTTTTAAGTTGTAATCTGCATGCGCTTGTCGCAAAGATGAAATAAATAAGCAAACAGGTTATCAATCTACTGATCAGATAATTGTTATTGTAATATTGATTTAATCAGTCTGCATCAATAAATTTTTAACTTCAATCCAATATTTTTTTTGGGTGTGGGGAGGGGGGGGGGGGTGTTGTATGGTGTTGAACCCCAAAACCTTCTCTTGGCTACGCCGTTGCTTGGAGTTATTTATTTCGCTTTTCATTTTCCGATATGTTTCAGATCGATCCGATGGTTATAAGTTAGAAAAATTGCAGTCAGAAGGTTCGTACAAATGAACGTTTTTGCACTGATAAGTTATCAAGTTCCTTCCAGACAACTTGGAAGTGTTCGGTGATTATTTCTAGCGGTTGTAGATAGAAAAATGAAATACAAAATTCTTTTTATCGAAATCATGTTTGGCTTATTTCAATGGATTATTACTATATTGAACAATAAATAGGCAACAAAGAGTAATCCACAAACAACAAGCCATAACTTTTAAAGTATTCAAAACAGATATTTGAAGTCTTCGGTAAAGTTATTCGCAAAAGTAAGAGCTACAAATTTGCTGAAGGCATCATTTCGATATAATCACTTCCAAGAAAATTTATGAAACTATCTCACTCATAGGGGGATTAATCAGCAAAAGCACAATACCAAAAGAAAGGGCATATTGCCTCCATTAAATTCTCCGAAGATACTATTGACCTAAAATAAGCCGTTTTGGCGTTAATAATAGATTACATGTTTTTGGTCATATTTCTGGTAATAGGAAATGATAAAAATCTTTCGTCCGCATTTAATGTTAAATATCTTTTTTGATAATAGTCCGATTTCAACAATCTGTAGCTTGTTCGAAAGGTATTCGTATAAGCTGTCTAAAGATGTATAAAGTATTTATCTATGTTGTCAATTTCGGCAGATAATTTTAAAAAAACTTCAAGATACGCCATTTTTACACATTCAAACATTCATATCTTGGAAACTAAACATTTCTTTCTTGGAAGTGATTATATCGAAATGATGCCTTCAGCAAATTTGTAGCTCTTACTTTTGCGAATAACTTTACTGAAGACTTCAAATATCTATTTTGAATACTTTAAAAGTTACGGCTTGTTGTTTGTGGATTACTCTTTGTCGCCTAATAATTGTTCAATATAGTAATAATCCCTTGAAATAAGCCAAACATCATTTCGATAAAACGAGTTTTGTATTTCATTTTTCTATCTACAACCGCTAGAAATAATCACCGAACACTTCCAAGTTGTCTGGAAGGAACTTGATAACTTATCAGTGCAAAAATGTTCATTCATTCGTTATCGAGCACTCAGTCGAGATAGAAGTCTTTTGTCATCGGTCCGTACACTCTATAGCGACAAATAGTGTTAATCCGCGTTCAAGGTTATTTACACACTCTGCGCCTAGCTGAGGTTTCAGTATTTTTTCCCTTCTTTTGTGTTTCTGTTTCTGAGTACCGTTAGCCGGTCAGTGAAGTGAAACAGTGTTCTTCTAGTAAGCCGTCTGGATACCGTTACATACACAAGCTAAGTATTAGTTTTCGTTTCCCCTTCTTGGTTGTCTTAATAACGTGCACTGGGCAATAGGCCCGTGCAAAAATGACTTCCCCTGACGGCGGTTCATCTCAAGGTGAGATGGACGTCGAAATAAAATCGGCTCCCCGGCTCAAGGTATATCCGAGCTCGGCCACCGGGCCATTTGTGATCTTCTTTCGGACCAAAGAAAAAAAGTGTTTGAATCTGTTGCAGATTTCTCGAGTTCTGACGGATCGGTATTCGGCCGTGACAGAAATATCGAAAATTCGGCCTGATAAGCTTCGGGTGGTGGTTAACAGTTCAACTCAGGCAAACGATATTGCTGGATACGAGCCCTTTACGAGGGAGTACAGGGTGTATATTCCAGCTAGCAGGGTTGAAGTCAGTGGGGTCGTTTCCGATTCGAGTCTGAATTGCGAGGACCTGCTAAAATATGGGACTGGCTGTTTCAAAGACCCCATGCTTAAGCCAGTGAAGATACTGGAATGCAAACGTTTGCATTCAGCATCAGTCGCAGCTGACGGGAAGAAAACATACGTCAACTCAGACTCTTATCGGGTGACCTTCGCCGGCTCTGCCCTGCCTAATTACCTCCTTTTTGACAAGGTTCGTATACCTGTTCGCCTCTTTGTGCCGCGGGTCATGAACTGTACTAATTGCAAACAATTGGGACACACAGCCTCCCATTGTAGCAATAAAGCCCGCTGTGGGAAATGCGGTGGGAATCATGCGGATGATTCCTGTGGTAGAGATGTCGAAAAGTGCCTCTACTGTGGGGGAAACCCACATGATCTCCCTTCATGTCCCGCGTACAAACAGCGCGAGGAAAATCTTAAGCGTTCCCTTCAGGGACGCTCTAAGCGATCTTTTGCAGAAATGCTTAAGATAGCTACGCCACCTGTCTCTACGAACATCTTTACCAACCTGTCTACTGACGAAGGCGACTGTGATGAACCCCAGGAGGGAACATCTTCTGCTGTGCCTAGAAGTAGTAGAAAAAGGAAGAACATTTCCTCTTCCAAGCTTCGTCGTAAAGGCCAGAAGGTGTCTCTTCATGGTCCCCCTAAAATAACTACTCAAGGAAGTACTGGTGCAAAACCGAAGCAAGTCGCTCCCGGTCTCAGTAACCTGAGCTCAGAAAAGGAGTTCCCAGCACTTCCAGGAACATCAAAAACCCCAAGTGTTCCCATATCTCAGCCAGAGAAAGAAAACAGTGCTGGCTTAATAAATTTCTCTGACATTGTGGACCGTATTCTTATAGCGTTAAACATTTCTGACCCCCTTAAAAGTATCTTGATAAGCTTTCTCCCCGCAGTAAAAACATTCTTGATGCAGTTCACTGCGAAATGGCCCCTCCTTTCAGCGATTGTATCCTTCGATGGCTAATTCATCGAACGAGGTCAAGGATTTAATCACTGTTCTACAGTGGAATTGCAGAAGCATTATCCCGAAAATCGATTCGTTTAAAATCTTACTAAATAATTTGAAATGCGATGCATTTGCCCTATGCGAGACATGGCTCACTTCAGAAATAACCCTACACTTCCACGATTTTAATATTATTCGCTTGGATCGAGAAGACTCTTACGGAGGAGTACTTTTGGGGATCAAAAAGTGCTATTCTTTCAATCGGATCGACCTCCCCTCGACACCAGGCATTGAAGTTGTCGCTTGCCAAACCAGAATTAAAGGCAAAGAACTTTGCATTGCTTCCACCTACATCCCCCCTAGAGCCTCAGTTAGCCACCGACGGCTTTGCGATATTGCGGAACTCCTCCCCGCACCGAGGCTAGTTTTAGGTGACTTTAACTCCCACGGCACGGCATGGGGTTGCCTTCATGACGATAATCGATCTACCCTACTCCATGAGCTTTGCGACAACTTCAATATGACTATTTTGAATACGGGTGAAATGACACGGATTCCTGTCCCTCCAGCGCGACCGAGCGCCTTAGATCTGTCCCTCTGCTCGACATCGCTGCGGTTAGATTGCATGTGGAAGGTACTCTCTGATCCCCACGGCAGCGACCATCTGCCAATCGTAATTAATATTGCTAACGGTTCAGGGCCACCGAATAAATCAATGTTTCGTATGACCTCACACGAAATATTGATTGGAAGAGCTACGCGTCCGCGATAATCGAAAAAGTAGAATCGACACAAGAGCTTCCTCCGGAGGAAGAGTACGGGTTCCTGGCTGGCTTGATTCTCGATACCGCGATTCAAGCTCAGACTAAACGCGTACCAGACGCGAATTCACGCGGGCGTCCTCCCAATCCATGGTGGGACAAAGAGTGCTCAGACGTGTACGCGGAGAAGGCCGCTGCGTATAAGACCTTCCGGGACGACGGGCTGCCAGCTAGCTACCGACAATACGCGATGGCGGAAACGCGCATGAAGAGTTTGATAAAAGCCAAAAAACGTAGCTACTGGCGCCGGTTCGTCGACGGACTAACGAGAGAAACAGCGATGAGCACTCTTTGGAGTACGGCCCGGCGCTTACGAAACCGAAACAGTACCAATGAGAGTGTGGAATATTCAAACCGTTGGATATTCGATTTTGCCAAGAAGGTTTGTCCGGATTCCGCCCCGGCACAGAAGATCTACCGCGCCGCGTCCCCTCACAATAACGCGAACGAAACACCGTTTTCGATGGTGGAGTTCTCACTTGCTCTCTTATCATGTAACAATAAAGCCCCAGGGCCAGACAGAATCAAATTTAACTTGTTAAAGAATCTGCCAGACTCTGCCAAGAGACGCTTGTTGAATTTATTTAATAAGTTTCTTGAGGGTAATATTGTCCCTCATGACTGGAGGCAAGTGAAGGTCATCGCCATTCAAAAACCAGGAAAACCAGCCTCCGACCACAACTCGTATCGACCGATTGCAATGCTGTCCTGTATCCGAAAGTTGTTCGAGAAAATGATCTTGTTTCGCCTCGATAATTGGGTTGAAGCAAATGGCTTACTGTCAGATACACAATTTGGTTTCCGCAAAGGCAAAGGGACGAACGATTGTCTTGCGTTGCTCTCAACAGAAATTCAAATGGCTTATGCTAGCAAAGAGCAGATGGCATCAGTTTTCCTAGATATAAAGGGGGCTTTTGATTCAGTTTCTATCAAAATTCTTTCTGAGAAGCTGCACCAGCATGGTCTTTCACCGACTCTAAACAACTTTTTGCTAAACTTGCTGTCTGAAAAACATATGCATTTTTCGCATGGTGATTTATCGACATCACGAATTAGCTACATGGGTCTTCCCCAGGGCTCATGTCTAAGCCCCCTTCTCTATAACTTTTACGTGAATGACATTGACGAATGTCTTGTCAATTCCTGCACGCTAAGGCAGCTTGCAGATGACGGTGTGGTCTCTATTACAGGTCCCAAAGCCGTCGATCTGCAAGGACCATTGCAAGATACCTTGGACAATTTGTCTGCTTGGGCCCTCCAGCTAGGTATCGAGTTCTCCACGGAGAAAACTGAGCTAGTCGTATTTTCAAGGAAGCGTGAACCAGCGCAACTACAGCTTCAATTAATGGGTCAAACTATTGCTCAGGTTTCAACTTTCAAATATCTCGGGGTCTGGTTCGACTCTAAAGGAACCTGGGGATGTCACATTAGGTATCTGAAACAGAAGTGCCAGCAAAGGATCAACTTTCTCCGTACAATAACCGGAACATGGTGGGGTGCCCACCCAGGAGACCTGATCAGGCTGTACCAAACAACAATATTGTCGGTGATGGAGTACGGGAGTTTCTGTTTCCGCTCCGCTGCGAACATACATTTCATCAAACTAGAGCGAATCCAATATTGTTGTTTGCGTATTGCTTTGGGTTGTATGCACTCGACACATACGATGAGTTTAGAAGTGCTGGCGGGCGTCCTCCCGCTGAAAAATCGATTTTGGGAACTCTCCTATCGATTGCTCATCCGATGCGATATCTTGAACCCGTTAGTAATTGCAAATTTCGAAAGGCTTATCGAGCTCAATTCTCAAACCCGATTTATGTCCTTGTACTTCGATTACATGGCACAAAATATCAATCCTTCTTCATACTATCCCAACCGTGTCAATCTCTTTCATGCTCCTGATTCAACTGTTTTCTTTGACACATCCATGAAAGACGAGATTCGTGGAATCCCGGATCACATACGCCCGCAAGTGATCCCAAGCATCTTTCATAGTAAATTTCGAGAAGTCGACTGCAACAAGATGTTTTACACCGACGGGTCAAGCCTCGACGGCTCCACTGGCTTCGGTATATTCAATCAAAACCTCACCGCCTCATTCAAACTCAATGATCCTGCTTCAGTTTACGTCGCAGAACTTGCTGCTATTCAGTATACCCTTGGGATCATTGATACTTTGCCCACCGATCATTACTTTATTGTCTCGGATAGCCTCAGCTCAATCGAGGCTCTCCGTTCAATGAAACCGAGAAAGCACATTCCATATTTTCTGGGGAAAATCTGGGAGCGCCTGCGTGCTTTGTCTGCAAGATCGTACAAGATTACCTTAGTTTGGGTTCCCTCGCATTGCTCCATTCCAGGTAATGAAGAAGCGGACTCTTTAGCTAAGGCGGGCGCTTTGCAAGGTGACATATATGAAAGACCAATTAGCTTCAGCGAATTTTTCAGTATTACTCATCAGAGAACCCTCGAAAGTTGGCAAACATCCTGGAGCAATGGTGAACTGGGAAGGTGGCTACATTCGATAATCCCTAAGGTATCGACGAAACCTTGGTTCAGAGGGATGGATGTGGGTCGGGATTTCATTCGCGTGATGTCTCGGCTCATGTCCAATCACTACACGCTGGACGCACATCTCCGGCGTATTGGGCTCGTGGATAGCGGTGTCTGCGCTTGTGGCAACGGTTATCACGAAATCGAACATGTTGTCTGGGCATGTGCCGAGTACTGTTCTGCCAGGTCTCAACTATTCGATTCCCTTCGGGCCCGAGGAAGATCACCCAATGTCCCGGTTCGAGATGTACTAGCAAGCCGCGATATTCTCTACATGTCCCTTATATACACGTTCCTCAAAACCATCAATATCCAAATTTAAATGCCCCTATCTTTTCTCTTATCATTCCCAGAAGTGCCCTCTTCCGCCTACCGTACCCCAACGATGGTTTGATACGACTCCAAGACGAGACAAAACATCTGTCGAATGAACCAACAACACGAGATCTACAGTACAACATCACACGCGCAGCGCGGTGTGTTCCCGATCCGTATCTGAGCCGTACTACGAAATCGTCTGGAGGAACCCCTGCCGGCTCGAGGAAAACCGCCCGGCGTCCCAATACTTGATACATCCGTTCGAATCTGTAATCCTGGCCGTTGATTCCTGATGCCGGAAACTGAAGTTTATATCCCCCCCCCCGTTCAGTCTTGTCCACCCTCTCTCCCATGTCTCTGATACACAGATGTATGTCTTCACCCCCTTCTCCCCTTGAATATCTTCCCAAAACTTATGTGCCCCCTATCTTCTAGTGTTAGTTGATCAATTCATTCGAATCTGTAATCCTGGCCGTTAATTCCTGATGCCGGAAACTGAAAGTTTATATCTCACCCCCCCCCCCCTTCAGCCTTGTCCACCCACCCTCCCATGTCTCTGATACACAGATGTATGACTTCACCCCCTTCTCCCCTTGAATATCTTCCCAAAATTTATGTGCCCCCCTATCTTCTAGTTTTAGTTGAACAATATTTAATCTCGTTAAGAAATGCGCAACAGTACCACTACTTTAAAATAGCCCTAATTAATTCCCCTTAATCTTGAACCACTCTTTCTAGTTATCTCTAGTTAATAAGCTTGTAAAATGTTCCGCTTAGTTAATAATTATTTTTTCTACAATCTCCCTTCTAAAAATCATAAAGTGAATTACTATACAAAGAACACACAAATGACCCGTCCCCCAAATCTTACGAATATTATATTATACCATCTTTTATATGTATAAGTTAGCTGTAGTTTTTTTTTTAGTTTTATTATATAAAACAAAATAATATTGAAATGTGTATCCCCCTAGTTTTAAGAAATTCAAAATGTAAAACAATGAAAAAATGGCACCTTTAAGCTAACGCATACGTGCCTTATCAAATAAACAAATTGAAAAAAAAAAAAAAATGTTCATTTGTACGAACCTTCTGACTGCAATTTTCTAACTTATAACCATCGGATCGATCTGAAACATATCGGAAAATGATAAGCGAAATAAATAACTTCAAGCAACGGCGTAGCCAAGAGAAGGTTTTGGGGCATAACACCATACAACCCCCACCCCACCCAAGAAAAATATTGGATTGAAGTTGAAAATTTATTGATGCAGACTGATTTAATTCAATATTACAATAACAATTATCTCATCCGTAGATTGATAACCTGTTGTTGTAAACATCATGAGGACTTGATAAATTGTCGGAATGGGGTCCTGATATGTAACTGATCTATTAGTCTTGATTTCACAGTTGTCTAATTGCATCAATATCAAATTCCTGTCTGAAAACATTTCAATAGAAAATTCCAGAGTTCTGTAATCAATCACAATCCTCAGATTTCTTTTCAAATTGAGCTGGCTTTTGTTGAGATGTACTGTAATAACGGTCTTTATTCAATAGGAAGCGAAGTAAAAATTGATTTAATGTCTATGAAACATAGAACTGCTCACCAAAAAATGCATAACTTTCAACATTTGCTAAAAATGTTTTTGCCTTTCTCATTCACTCTAAAATTCGTCTATCTAATCCCGACCCGGAGGGCCGGGTGTCATATGCCAATCGACTCAGTTCGTCGAGATCGGAAAATGTCTGTTTGTATGTATGTGTGTATGTGGAAAAAAATGTGACCTCGGTTTCTCAGAGATGGCTGGACCGATTTGCACCTTCCCATCGGCTGCTATTGATTTTTTTTATTGATTGGACTTCCGGTTCCGGAGTTACGAGTTAAAGAGTGCAATCACACAGCAAATTCTCATATAAACTGAAATGAAAAAAATTGAAAATCAAATTTGTATTTTTGATGCCAAATGACTTTAAAATGCATGAAACATTGAGATTTGATGTAAACTCGAAAAAAATAATGTTTGACAAAAATTGACTTTTTTGGGCTTTGGTACATTTTTGCCTTTCTCATATAGAAAGGTTATGCAATCACTCTAAAAATCGTCAATCGTACCGGCCCGGAGGGAGTATGCAGTGAGGGGTTTCTACTTTAAAATTAAAACTGATTTAAAATTTCTTAACAAGTTGAAAATTCGGGAGGACCCGGACCTCCCGGATCTTTCTCCATGATCCGCCGCTGGTTTCAAGCGATGTTTCAGTATCACATAGTAAGATCGTGGCTGTTGATCCATTGTATGTATGTGCAAATCGTACTGAACATGTAATATTCATTTCCACCATTGTATTGAACATAACCAGCCATGGAATCGTAGTCTGGACAAATAAGAAAAGCACAATTGCACCACTAGGTGGATTAAAACAGGTTTTTATTTTGGGAATGCTACGAGTTGAGACGAAAACGTTATATGATTAATAACGAGGATAACACTTCCGGAATGTAGAGAGAAATTTATGAAAAATGACGATTTCCATTCGACTCTAGCAGGTCCCGATCGATTTTGATGAGCATTTGATTTTTGTTGTATGACCAATTATATGCATAGGTCAAATGTTCAAAAACAGTAATTTAAGGTCAAGGTAGCATCATTTTGAAACCGCCAATTTCGGAGGTTTAGTATCTTCGATGAGTTTTACAAACGTTAAACAACGCATCATTTGATAACATAATTTTGACGGTATATCGGCCAAGAAGTATTTATGGTGAATCTTCTCAGGTTAATATTCATGACTACAATAAAATCTCAACAAATTCGCTAAAGACACGAACTCTGCTACTATTTTCTGCAAAATTAATTCTGTATAATTTTAAAACTTCAAAAATTACGGTTTCGGAATTATGCCGTTTGGACAGTAAGCTTGATTTTCACCAAACCCCCACCAAACCAAGTAAGTAGAAAAAAAGTCGTTCAACAATCGTTCACAAGAAACTTCTTCGAATGCTGAATATCTATTATAATACATTGAAACCCCGATTTTATCAGCTAAATATGAACATATGTTTGATGGGCTATAGCAGACGAACAAGACTGGATTCGAGTAAATCCTTTCTTGAGCATGTTTTCCTTATCATGAAGATGGAAATATGCAAAAATGAAAAGTTCATCATAATCAGAAATAGTTTCCAGACTACATCAAGGGACGGGAAGAATATTTTAACAGCTTCAGTTTATTATAAAGAAAAAAAAATGCCCGATTTAGTCAATGTCCCCATTTTGTCAGCCTAAAATACACCACGAGACTGATAAAAATGGGTCTTTATTGTATGTATTATTCACTGTATTTCACATTAATAGGTACATTTCATTTTGAGGGATTTTTTAATTGCATCGAACTACAACAATTTTTAGGTAGTTTTCAAGGGGTTATTTTATAGATTTCTTCCAAAATTTGGCGAACCTATTCCAATTCGTATACCAATTAATTGGTATACTTAAGGGTTTATATGTTGCAGATAGAGAAAATAATGAAATTTTCAGCGTTTTTCCTACACAATAATACGAAAGCTTATTAAACAATATTTCCTAATAAGTTCGTGAAAATTATAAACTATTTAAAAAATTTTAATAGTTTTATTTTTTATTTAACCGTGATTTTTTAATAAATAGTGACCATCGCTTCACAACGTAATCCATTTTTCATGGCTTGCGGTGAAAACGATCTCTCGAATTGCTGAACTTAAAATTATGGAATAGAAATTAATTTTTAAGTATTCTTTACAGATTTAACTCGCCGCGCAGATAGCTCCGAATTAGGCCCGCTGGTGCCCTAAGACGATTTCGCTAGATTTTCAGAGCACTGTGCACCCAGTGCATTAACGCAAGTGACGGAAGGTTATCGAAAAGTTTCGTGAAAATGAAAATTCCAGTAATGATGATGATTTTCCCAAACGGTTCGTTTTCGAGAGGTTTTTATTTGTCCATTGGCATTAGGATTAGCGATAATAATTCAAATCAAGGATACTACTGGGAAGTCACCTTCAGAAAAAGTCGATGTCGAAGTAAAATTTGGAACTATGCCCGCATGCACATCAGAGATGGCGTGATATCAGGAGCTGCGATTTCATTTCAACGCTTTTTTGTGAAAATGGCGATACTTACAAATGTAAACATAAGGCTTTTTTCATACATGCGAATGAGGGCTTTGAAACGCAACAAATTAACCTAAAATTTTGGATTCTACGATATTGCTTTCTTAAACTACAAAAAAAATACAACGGGCGAAACTGTATTGTTGTTTGTTTATTTAAAGTTTCGCCCTCCACGCTCCATGCAAACAAACAGGGCTTTTGCAGGATTATCAAGCTGATACCAGCTGTAAATAGTAACAATGATCGTTATTGTAAAAACCCGGACGAAATCGGTGGTGTAAAACGGTGGTTATTGTAAAAAAAACGTAAGGGCGATACTTCAATGCTGATAGGTGGGACCGAAAAAGTAAACAATCGCCAAAGGGTCGATACTATCATTTTGTGAATTTCAATAGCAAAAACAAATTTTAATTTAATAATTTCAAATACTTTATGAAGTTTTGGGTTTCGATCACTGACTCATGCAATCTAGGATGTAAAAAACACAATAATTCTTAAATAGGAAATAAAACCAAATCTGGAAATATTCACTGTTGATTTTCTTTGAATGGTGTCACTGTTAGCATCGCCCTTTTCAAGAAAAAGCGTTGATTTCTTAGTTCTCAGTCGCGTTGGAAATTTCAGTAAAGTATAAACTTCAAAACGATTAAAAAAAATCGATTTTTTGATTCGACACAATATATAACTCCTTTAGGAAAATTCAGTTTTCCCACCACAATGCATTGATTGAGGAATTTAGATATTTTATTAACAGAGCATTAGCAATAATTCGTTGGTATGTCTATTTTATGGGCCATTTTTTCGCTTTCCCATTGATTTGGTTTGAGATTTCTAGCACTGATGTTGTCTTATGCTGGTTTGAGCGATTCTCTGAGTCCTGCCACTATCCCATGAAGTGTGTGTTTTAAAAAACATCGCGAAGCATCAAGTTCTAACTGTTCTCAAACGATATAATATCCGAAGAGAGTGATAAGAGTTATAAGAAATGTCTCATCACACTGTTAGGTGGATTGAAAGAGTTTTTGATCTTATTTCTGGCCATGGGAAATGATGAAAATGTTAAATATCTCTTTTGATAATAGTCCGATTTCAACAATCTTTAATTCGTTCGAAAGGTATTTGTATAAACTTTTTAAAATTATATAAATTGTTTGGTTGCGTCGTCAATTTCGGCAGCAAATTCTAAAAAACTGCGAAAAGCGCTATTTTTGCATCTTCAAACATTCATATCTTGGAAACTAAACATCAGAATCAAAAACCAATTTGTAACGTTCTCTCTGGGTGATAGGCCTTTCATTTAAAATTGGTTTGGATAAGATCGGTTCAGCCATTGCTGAGAAACACGAATGAAAGTTTGTCCGTTACATACACACACTTACACACACACACACATACACACCCACGCACACAAACGCAGAGACAGACACAGACAGACATTGTCCCAAATCGTTGAGCTGAGTCGACTGGTATACAAGACCCGGCCCTCCGGGGCTCTGAAAAAAGCTTGAAAGTTTGAGCGAATTCTATACATTTCTTTTATAAGAAATGTAAAAATACTGTTATTACACTTTTATTATTCAAGACATGATGCTATAATCGCGGTTCTGCAGTACCCCACATCCCCATACTTATGGATTATAATTCGGTGAAATTGAAAATATGCTTTCAATTTGAAATTACGCTGAACATGTTTCCAACAACAGGCGAAGTTAGTTGAACGAGTCATTTAAAACTATCCTACGCCCTATTAACTCAAAATAGTTTCCTGTGCGTCTAGAAATCGAAACAAAATATAGACATTTACTTGAAAACTAATAAAAGCGGTGGTACGGTGACATAAGTATTTATATCCACGCTCAATTTTATATCATTCTTTGATTTTTGTTCTCTTTCACCCGTTTCACTTATGTGAATGAGGTGGTTATAATTTCTTGGGTTGAACTGCTATGATCTATATTGTATCATGAGCAGAACTCAGGGTCAGAGATACAACATTGGAATGTGTTTCGGTCAAAAATATTTTTGCCCTTCCCAATAGAAAGGTATTGCAATTGCTCTGAAAACCGACGGAGGCCCGGAGGGCCGAGTGACATATACCATTCGATTCAGTTCGTCGAGTTCGGCAAATGTCTGTGCGTGTGTATGTACGTATGTATGTGTGTATGTGCGTCTGTGTGTGTATGTAACCAAAAATGTTACTCATTTTTCTCAGAGATGGCTGAACCGATTTTCACAAACTTAGTCTTAAATAAAAGATACAACATAGGCTGCTATTGAATTTCTGATGGATCCGACTTCCGATTCCGAAATTACAGGGTGGTGAGCACGATCACGCAGAAAATGTCGATTTTAATAAATTCTGCAATGAATGTATAAAGGTGAAATTTTTTCCAAAATATGACCACAACCAAAAATGACCAAAATATGACCACAACTACCTGCCATCTGTGATCAAAAATTGTTAAAATCTGTGACATTACCGAAAAATCTGTGAATATGGTAGCCGTGCTTAGAGTACCCTTATGGCTTTCTTAAGAGTCTGTGGTATTATAGAGTCCCGTACAGAGGAATGCACAACACTGCCAAAAAAGATGTCCTCTTCTTTGCTCCTGGCACCCACAGTTTTTGCTGTAACTTTGAGTGACTTCAACCGAATTACACACGAAACTAATGGAGTGAATTGAAAACCTACTGTTTCGTGGCTTATAGCACTTTATTCATAAACCTATTTCCTGTAATTTATTTTACATTGTTGCAAAAAAGTATAATAAACTGAATACAGTGTCCTGTTTGCAGGCATTGAATTTATCGCTCATATGAGTAAATGTGCCCGTATAGTTTGCTACTGCGACAATAAAACCTCACATTTTCACATGAAAAGTTATTGGCACTCACACAATTCCTCCGGATAAATACAACGTGTTATTTCTCCGGATAAATAAAACAGCCGGAGAATGAGTGACTGAATTTATCACGGTATCCTTTTTTCGCTCGCTGCTTTCCTGTCGTTATTCCAAAACACGCAAAAACAAGTCTATCATATTTCTTTGCCGCTTTTCTTTGTAATTAAGTGTATTTTTTTAAGTTTTTATTGCTTTCCACGAAATTAAAATTTTATCACCTTCTCCGGTGAGAAGGAAAAAGTCAAATACATTTTATCCGGAAAATCATTCTCACGCTATTTGTGGAGACGGAGAATTTTACGACTCATATTATCTCGGAAAAGTTGGACATCGGATAAGCTTCTTCTCGCGTGAGTGAGAGAGAATTAAAATGGCTGTTTGGTCAATTGAAATATTTCACCATGGTATTATTTTTCTCAACACTAATACTTTTCTTGCATGCTCTCCGAAAGAAGAATGTTTGTTTACTTTGCACGATAGGTAGCCATCCAACTGTTCGATAGGTAGATTTGGCTTCACTCTGTGCGAGCTTTTATTATAAACAACGCCTTTGGCTTTCTTTTCACATGCATCGGTGATGGTTTTATCTACTTAGGCTGTGAATCATTTGGAGATTTTTTTAATCTTTAGTTAAAATTTGACAGTTCGAAAGTTATTTTCTCTTGAATGGAAAAATTTAACCAAAAGAGCGAACCATTTCAAAAATTGACATGTTGATAGTTATTTAGAATAGCCAGCTGCGATGACCACGTGGTGGTAGAGGTGTGAACATTTGACGATATTTTAAAATTAGTTTTTTTCTATTACATTAAGGATGACAATCATAGCCTCGAAAAGTAAACATCCACATCATGAAATAACCCAAACAAATCTTAACACAACACGTTATCGTTTCCATCTTTATCCCTTAATTTTGAATTGAAAAATATTGACAACCTCAATTAGGTACAGAAAATGTTTCCACCTTTTTATTCTGCATCATGGGGAAAATTTTAACCATCGAGCTGTCAAATTTAACTATCGCTCTGTCAATTTTAACCATGCTCCAGAGTAGGGTTATTTTGCAAATAACTTTCGAAGTGTCAGATTTTAACTACAAGTTAAAAATTTTACCAAATGGTTCACAGCCTTAGGAAAGAACTGGGGCGAGACTCGCGGATAGATGATTTATTTTTATTTTTTCTGTACATTTTATCTTTCGTTTCGCATAGCCCCTCGTTCTGCAATGCGTCTTTTAAACGGGTTTGCTGAATTTCACTTTGGCATTGGCAGCATTTGACGATAATATTTTTAGTATCCGCGAGTCCATTTTTAGATAAAGAATTATCACGGCATCAGAACTCCGAAAAATAATGAGATTGTTCGAAAACATTTATTTATACTTTTTAGAAGTTTGTTAGCTCGATTATTTATATCTTTTCTCAGGCTAAAAACCGTGACACACGTGAGCAGTAATTTTTATATAACTTTTGAAAACTACATAACTGCACATGCGAGCCTCCCTTTGTTTACTTTATCTCTCGATCAATACATCGCTAACTTAAAAATTTCTGACAAGTTTTCAATTACATTTCAAAAAGCGATGCTTTCGGCAAGCGTATTTTGCATACCGTAAAACAATAATCGTAAAATAGCGGATCTTATTTTTGGCTATGTTGATTTCCAAAACTAAAGAAGAAATATTTTTACCAAGAAATTTGAAGTTGTTTCGCATGATGTTGCTTTCGCGCTGCATTTCAACCTTTGAAAAATTTTCAATTTGCGAACAGACTAACATACCACTCATAAGCGGCGGCAGATGTTCCAAATTGTTTATAGGCTTCATTTGTATTTTTTGCCCAGCATGTCACAATATGCGATGCACGCAGACAGCCAGAAGGGACGTAAAAATGTAGATTAATTTCAAACGTAAGAAGTTTTGACAATCTAGAGACAAGTGCATGTACGGGAGCTACAGTCATCCGGTATGTTATATCTCTATAGGTGTAGGGTAATGTACAAGTAGGTCGTTCAAACATAAATAGTGAACTAGCCTAAGTTGTTGGGAAAACTATATTCAGCTTCCCGATATCACAAAGAAAAATTCAAGCATAATTGCACTAGCATGACATGTTCTTACCACGAAGTTACGATCCTTTCAAATACATAACCTGTTTCAATCAAAATGAGAGCAGAGTGTATGTAAGGAGAGTGGAGACAACTGTCATGATTATCCGTCAGTGATATTCCAAACGAACAAACGACCTGTCAAAATACATGAATTTGACTCGTTTGGAATGACACTGACAAATAATAATTGTTCCAATTTTGACAGTGTCGTCACTCTCCTTATATGCACTCAGAATGAGAGGATGGAAGGTGGGACAGTTCATTTAAAGATAATTCGATGAAAAAAAGTTGTGAACAGTTATTTCATGACAAAGCTTTTTCACCGTGGAAAAATCTTTGTCATGTGATCACACCGGTTTAAGATTTTTTGCTTAACAAACACTTATCACTTAATAAAAAGTGTATTGAAGGGATTTAGAAGAAAAAATGATCGACTCAATCCACCCTGAAGTGATATTTTATTTTTCTCGTTGTTGCATTCATATTTTTCGATAAAATTGACTAATTATAATAATATGGGCGGTTTTGAAATGAATTCTAAACGGAACATTTCGAAGGATACATTTTGGCTCACATTAGAAGTCAAAAATGGCACCGTGATAATCCAAATAAAATGACTCAATTTGCGCGTTTCCGACGTAGTTTGAAGATTAAGCAAAACTATTGTGGGTGTTTTATGCAATATGATTATTTTGAATATAAAACAGCATTTCGATACCACGCGTTTTACCACGCTGGGCAAGAAAATGAAATCCGGGACTGTCCCGTTCAGTCCGGGACTAGTCACTTCACATTAGTTTCTACAAAAATAGAAATACTTCAAAGGCGTAAGTTTTCGATTTGAAATATTTTCTTGTGATAATTTGCGGATTTTTAGCACTACAGTTGGACTTTTTGTGACATTCTTGATCAAACACGAGACAGCAGCATTCCCAGAAGCCCGTCGTTGGCGTTAGCTCTTTTCAGAAGGAAAGGTAAGTTCATCAAATCACTTAGGCTGGTATATATATATATATATATATATATATATATATATATATATATATATATATATATATATATATATATATATATATATATATATATATATATATATATATATATATATATATATATATATATATATATATATATATATATATATATATATATATATATATATATATATAATTAAATTTCAAAATACGCGTAAATGAAAACTGCGTGAATTTCAAAATCCGCGTAAATGAAAACCGCGTAAAAAAATACCGCGCAGAAAAAAACTTGAGTAAAGTAGAATCCACTTAGGCTGGTGTATATATATATATATATATATATATATATATATATATATATATATATATATATATATATATATATATATATATATATATATATATATATATATATATATATATATATATATATATATATATATATATATATATATATATATATATATATATATATATATATATATACCAGCCTAAGTGGATTCTACTTCACCTCGGTTTTGTCTCTGACATTACCTACTTATCTTTTTTAATCTTGAGCAAATACAGTAAGTGCCATCAAACTCGAAATTCCTTTGATGAACTTACCTTTCCTTCTGAAAAGAGCTAACGCCAACAACGGGCTTCTGGGAATGCTGCTGTCTCGTATTTGATCAAGAATGTCACAAAAAGTCCAACTGTAGTGCTAAAAATCCGCAAATTATCACAAGAAAATATTTCAAATCGAAAACTTACGCCTTTGAAGTATTTCTATTTTTGTAGAAACTAATGTGAAGTGACTAGTTCCGGACTGAACGGGACAGTCCCGGATTTCATTTTCTTGCCCAGCGTGGTAAAACGCGTGGTATCGAAATGCTGTTTTATATTCAAAATAATCATATTGCATAAAACACCCACAATAGTTTTGCTTAATTTTCAAACTACGTCGGAAACGCGCAAATTGAGTCATTTTATTTGGATTATCACGGTGCCCTTTTTGACTTCTAATGTGAGCCAAAATGTATCCTTTAAAATGTTCCGTTTAGAATTTATTTCAAAACCGCCCATATTATTATAATTAGTCAATTTTATCGAAAAATATGAATGCAACAACGAGAAAAATAAAATATCACTTCAGGGTGGATTGAGTCGATCATTTTTTCTTCTAAATCCCTTCAATACACTTTTTATTAAGTGATAATGACAAAGCTTTTTCCACGGTGAAATAACTGTTCACAACTTTTTTTCATCGAATTATCTTTAAATGAACTGTCCCACCTTCCATCCTCTCATTTTGATTGAAACAGGTTATGTATTTGAAAGGATCGTAACTTCGTGGTAAGAACATGTCATGCTAGTGCAATTATGCTTGAATTTTTCTTTGTGATATCGGGAAGCTGAATATATTTTTCCCAACAACTCAGGCTAGTTCACTATTTATGTTTGAACGACCTACTTGTACATTACCCTACACCTATAGAGATATAACATACCGGATGACTGTAGCTCCCGTACATGCACTTGTCTCTAGATTGTCAAAACTTCTTACGTTTGAAATTAATCTACATTTTTAGTCTCTTCTGGCTGTCTGCGTGCATCGCATATTGTGACATGCTGGGTAAAAAATACAAATGAAGCCTATAAACAATTTGGAACATCTGCCGCCGCTTATGAGTGGTATGTTAGTCTGTTCGCAAATTGAAAATTTTTCAAAGGTTGAATTGCAGCGCGAAAGCAACATCATGCGAAACAACTTCAAATTTCTTGGTAAAAATATTTCTTCTTTAGTTTTGGAAATCAACATAGCCAAAAATAAGATCCGCTATTTTACGATTATTGTTTTACGGTATGCAAAATACGCTTGCCGAAAGCATCGCTTTTTGAAATGTAATTGAAAACTTGTCAGAAATTTTTAAGTTAGCGATGTATTGATCGAGAGATAAAGTAAACAAAGGGAGGCTCGCATGTGCAGTTATGTAGTTTTCAAAAGTTATATAAAAAATACTGCTCACGTGTGTCATGGTTTTTAGCCTGAGAAAAGATATAAATAATCGAGCTAACAAACTTCTAAAAAGTATAAATAAATGTTTTCGAACAATCTCACCATTTTTCGGAGTTCTGATGCCGTGATAATTCTTTATCTAAAAATGGACTCGCGGATACTAAAAATATTATCGTCAAATGCTGCCAATGCCAAAGTGAAATTCAGCAAACCCGTTTAAAAGACGCATTGCAGAACGAGGGGCTATGCGAAACGAAAGATAAAATGTACAGAAAAAATAAAAATAAATCATCTATCCGCGAGTCTCGCCCCAGTTCTTTCCTAAGGCTGTGAACCATTTGGTGAAATTTTTAACTTGTAGTTAAAATCTGACACTTCGAAAGTTATTTGCAAAATAACCCTACTCTGGAGCATGGTTAAAATTGACAGAGCGATAGTTAAATTTGACAGCTCGATGGTTAAAATTTTCCCCATGATGCAGAATAAAAAGGTGGAAACATTTTCTGTACCTAATTGAGGTTGTCAATATTTTTCAATTCAAAATTAAGGGATAAAGATGGAAACGATAACGTGTTGTGTTAAGATTTGTTTGGGTTATTTCATGATGTGGAGGCTACACTCAAAAAATAAATAACGTTACTTTTACATGAAAACATATGTGAATCTCATCCACCACACTTTTCACGTACATTATATAGGATAGACCGATATATCAGTATCTGGCTCATCAAATAATATTTATCTAGCTCACCAGGTCAAAGTTACGTGTTTTTCATATACCTGGGAAAGGGAATTCACGTATTAATTACATGAAGTCAAACATATTATGCATGTTTGTGTTTCAGTAATTATTACGTGAATCTCCGTTGCGCAGTATACAGAAGACATGTAACTTCTATTTGATGAGCCAGATAAATTTTATCTTTGAAACAGATAGTTTAATTTGCATGGTACTAATATATAACAATAAAAGTATTTTTAATTTTCAAACACTAAGATGTCTATATTTATTTCTTTGATTATTTTACAATTTATTATAACGCATGCTTTTAAACTTGAACTTTAACATTAAATACTGTGCTATGGAACATACCGCACTAAAAAGTAATTGATCCGTAACTTTGGACCGAGAATTTGGCCATTCGCCCAATGGATCCCTGAAATTAAAGTAAATGGAATATCAGATTTATCTATCATGCAAATAAATTCAACAATACAAACCTTTCGAAGAACACAACACCAACCCAGCAAGTTGTCGGTTCACGGTTGATTTTTTCGTACATGAAATTCATATAAGCTGGATTATCAAAGATTGACGTCAGTTAAAACTTATATGCTATTCACATAGCCGCTACATAGTTGTTAGATGTGATTTATATGAATCACGTAATCTATGTCGAAATTGAAAACATTTGTATTTATGTGAATAATCACATGAAATCAAAGTGATTTATTTTTTGAGTGTATGATTGTTATCCTTAATGTAATAGAAAAAAAACTAATTTTAAAATATCGTCAAATGTTCACACCTCTACCACCACGTGGTCATCGCAGCTGGCTATTCTAAATAACTATCAACATGTCAATTTTTGAAATGGTTCGCTCTTTTGGTTAAATTTTTCCATTCAAGAGAAAATAACTTTCGAACTGTCAAATTTTAACTTAAGATTAAAAAAAATCGCCAAATGATTCACAGCCTAAGTAAATAAAACCATCACCGATGCATGTGAAAAGAAAGCCAAAGGCGTTGTTTATAATAAAAGCTCGCACAGAGTGAAGCCAAATCTACCTATCGAACAGTCGGATGGCTACCTATCGTGCAAAGTAAACAAACATTCTTCTTTCGGAGAGCATGCAAGAAAAGTATTAGTGTTGAGAAAAATAATACCATGGTGAAATATTTCAATTGACCAAACAGCCAGTGTAATTCTCTCTCACTCACGCGAGAAGAAGCTTATCCGATGTCCAACTTTTCCGAGATAATATGAGTCGTAAAATTCTCCGTCTCCACAAATAGCGTGAGAATGATTTTCCGGATAAAATTTATTTGACTTTTTCCTTCTCACCGGAGAAGGTGATAAAATTTTAATTTTGTGGAAAGCAATAAAAACTTCAAAAAATACACTTAATTACAAAGAAAAGCGGCAAAGAAATATGATAGACTTGTTTTTGCGTGTTTTGGAATAACGACAGGAAAGCAGCGAGCGAAAAAAGGATACCGTGATAAATTCAGTCACTCATTCTCCGGCTGTTTTATTTATCCGGAGAAATAACACGTTGTATTTATCCGGAGAAATTGTGTGAGTGCCAATAACTTTTCATGTGAAAATGTGAGGTTTTATTGTCGCAGTAGCAAACTATACGGGCGCATTTACTCATATGAGCGATAAATTCAATGCCTGCAAACAGGACACTGAATTCAGTTTATTATACTTTTTTGCAACAATGTAAAATAAATTACAGGAAATAGGTTTATGAATAAAGTGCTATAAGCCACGAAACAGTAGGTTTTCAATTCACTCCATTAGTTTCGTGTGTAATACGGTTGAAGTCACTCAAAGTTACAGCAAAAACTGTGGGTGCCAGGAGCAAAGAAGAGGACATCTTTTTTGGCAGTGTTGTGCATTCCTCTGTACGGGACTCTATAATACCACAGACTCTTATATATATATATATATATATATATATATATATATGTATATATATATATATATATATATATATATATATATATATATATATATATATATATATATATATATATATATATATATATATATATATATATATATATATATATATATATATATATATATATATATATATATATATATATATATATATATATATATATATATATATATATATATATATATATATATATATATATATATATATATATATATATACGATATCACACGATGCATCCTGCGTGATAGCGGATATGATGCCAGTCGAGCTGATTATTTGATGATTATAATTACATTCTTTGGATTGTTATTTAGTCGTAATATCATTAGTATATCTATAAGTTCTCCAAATTAATCAAAATTCACAGTTGAGAAAATGTCATCGTAAACGATTACGATTGCCAAGAGGAATCAGGAGAAATTATGCATTTTGTAATTGGATTTGACAGTGCGTTTCATGTATTTGAAAAGGTTCGTTTGTAAATTTTTTCTTTGAAGTATAAAATAAATAGTTTTCAAAATATGTCGTAAAAATAATGGTGCCAAATTATATTGGACACAGCTTATAGATTTTATTTCTTAGTAACAGTATGTTTTATCATATTTGAATGACCAAAATGTAAAAAATCAAGTAGCGATAGGTCGAATACAAATTATATTCGGATTTCTTTTCAAATCATTGTCAAGTCTATGGAAATTAGAGCAATTAAATTTTTATCAGTTTCTCTATTGTAGGGTAATAAATATAACTCGAACGCTCTGACAGAGAGACGTTCCTAATAATGACATTGCTAAGCATTCGTTCAGAAAATAAATCTAGTTGCGTCCTTCTCAAATGGTAAAAGTCATAGTTTTAATTCACTTTTTAAAGCAGACTGCAGACTTTATCAATTATTTTTTGAAGTGCGGTTGCGGTAATACCGCGCGGTAAAAGCTTATTTCCCGCACCGCATCTGCGGGAAAAAGTGTCTCACCGCACCGCAGTTTTTGCGGTGCGGGTGCAGTAAATACCGCGTGGTTGCGGTAATTACCGCAACCGCGACGAACCCTAAATAGCCCATAGCACAGGAAAGATAGACAAAGATAGTCTACATTTATGTGTTTTTATCAGTTTTCAATAACAATGCAATATAACGAAAATATCTACAAATTTCATGTTCACTGCTAACTGAAAATGTCCCTGGCAGCACTGCTCCAGCGGAATCCTTTCAGACTAATATCAATAACTGCAATGCTATAGATAATACAACTGTAAGCGCATACATGAATGGTTATAGTCTCAGTTACTAGCCTTATCTATTTTTGTGAACGTTGCCTGAAACAAACACCAATAGTTACTCCGCCAGAACGGTGATCCTTGTTACTAAATTTCACGCAATCCACATTCCAATTATTAGTTCCAAGAAACTTAATAAACTTAACAGCATTTCAGTGAAAATTTCGTTTGGTAAACTGTTTTTAAAATTTCGATTTATCTGTTATATTTTATTATATTGTTATTAGTTGATACATATGATTCCCTTTCTATCTGTTTATTCACACCTAATTTCATGCATACAAAAAGGTATGAATTTTTTGCGCCGGACTCGTATGCCCTAGCACGAATATGTTTTTGTTTGATCTCGAAACTGAGTCAGGTTTCAACCGAAACTGTTATCACTTAATTTATTTTGACATCAATTTGAGTTATAACCTGGGTCAGCTTCGTCTCAACCCAAACCACCTAAACGTGGATAATCATATGATTGAAGCAAAATATATTATCATTACAGTTAAAAACAAGAAAATTGATCAGCGACAATCGATATTTTGTCAATTCTATGAAAATGCATATCACCGGAAGTAGTGAGCTATATTCGCGCAATGATACGCTATAAAACGCACAACTTTCGAGATTATTTATTGGCATAGAAAAGAAGACAAATCTAAGTTTCCTCTCGAATGTAGCGCATGGAAGGAGCCGAACGCGCCTGAACATTGAAAATTAAACTAAATCCAAACAAATCTAAACCAATGTATATTACCATACCACACATCTTGTCTACATCGCAAGTACGGCATTTGTACATACAATGGTAGAGTTCAACTCGAGCGATAACATGTATAGCGCATGATAAAATTAACACGCAGCAAGGAAATGACTGTGAGTTGAACCTACACAGCAGAAATTGCCACTCCGTGCGGTGTCCAGGCGGACACTGACTCCTACCGATATTTTTAGGCCAGCCATATATTTCAATCGTTTAGTTTCAGGATTGCTCACGAAGATTTGGATCATTTTTCCGAACGAACATGTTCGCTGCCGAATATGTTCGATGACACTCACTGCATCGGCAATGCGGAACGCGTTAAAAAATTTTGCGATTTCCGATTCTCTCTCTCTCTCTCTTCGTAATCGCATACGCTGTGATGCGGAACGAGTTGTGTGGGTCTGTATCTTTTAACGAGAGCGTAAACCCCCGACGATGTATAAGGAAACAAATTCATGTACGCTCATGGCGGTGAGTGAGTTTTCCGCACCTTAGCAGTGGATCTCAAAATGTTTTGCGAGAAATTACAATTATAACATTAAAAAGGGCAATTTTACATTAAACGCCACGTTATGGGTGAGCTTTAATTGAAATATCTCGTAAAGTATTAAGGTTCTCAATATGATTCCAAATGTTTTCATAGAATAAAAAACTTACTGGTTCAAGCTTGTTTTTTCAATATGTTTCAAACATTTGCAGAATTCATAACATAAATAACAAAAAAACTATCAGATTTTTATTGGCGAGCTCTTTCGAAAATGCACTTTTTATTATTTATGAATTATTCCGTACAACGAAGAGTTTCCGAGTTATCAGTGGTTGAAAAATGGTCCAATTCATAAAATTCAAAAGCTCATAACTTGAAAAAATCTATCGTAAAAATAGATGTCAATTAAACATCGAAATGCCTAGCTGGTAGTGTCTCTTATTCGGACCTCAGCCGCATGATGGAATATATTATCTGCAGAATGAGTTATTCACAATTATTCTTAGATTAAATAACATATTTAATATCTAAATAATTGTTTAAAACAACACAACTTCGAAACCGCTTTTATCTAATCTTAAATCTTAGCAAGCAAAATGGCTGATTTTGCATTAAAATTTTTATTTTCAGGGGTTTTTCAGGAAACTGATAGCTTCCAAAAGCAACAATGTTTTCAGCAATTGATGACGCAACAATTTAAAAACTAGTTTGTTAAAGTAGCCATTTTTAGTTGAAATTGCCAAGACAAAAATTCGTTTTCGTGTTTGCGGGGTTTTCCGTGTGCTTGTTAATAAGTTATTTTGTTATAGCACACAACTAGAGATAGGGAGAACATAATCAAAATGAAGTGTTTTCAGAAGTTGTAGATGGCATAACTATTAATCGGTTGATGCATTCAAATTTGTTAGTAATTCAATTTGATTCAAAGTTCTTTGCTATATAAGATAATATTCTTTATTTTCATGCATTTAATACAAATGATGATATAACACCTAATTCTGTTGGTGTATAAAACATACATTATGGCATTGAATTCAAGGCTATATTGTGATATTCAAAAGAATTGAGGTCGTCGGGAGCAAATGAATCAATTAGAATATAAAATTGTTTAAATCACCACTGTGAAATCAAAAATGATTGTGATTCTATACATCTATCAAATAGTGATTAGACAAGCCAAGGTGCCTTCACTTTGCTCCATCGATTTGATTTAACACTTTTTTATTATTACTTGGTGTAGGATAATTTATCATCGATATTTAGTATTACTTTATCTAAAAAAAGTATGTTCCTTATGGTGTAAATAGATATAACATAAAGTAGCTCATAGTACGTAGGAGCTTTTTACACCTTTTGGTAATTTTATATCCTCTAAGTATTCCGATTGTTAACCAATTTAAAGAATGACATGAAATAAAAACTCGAATCATAATCTCGAACGACAGTCGACACCAATCAAGCTATCGAGCAAATACGTGCGACTCGAGTCGCTTTCGAGTTCGATTGTTATGGTTTCATAATGCCAACACTTATCGATAATCTAGCACTTCTTCGAGCGAACTCGAACGAAAATTTACTTTCGAGCTCGGTTCGAAATACATAATGCGAAACAAGGTCGAGTCGATAGAATTTTGATCGAATCGAGATGCGTAATGCCACCCCTGGTCTATTTCTCATATTGCCGTCGCTCGCAGTACATGCGTAGTGCATGATTCTGCCTGTCGCTTGCAGTGCACACCAGCGTAAGGAACCTTTTACCTACGTTGGAATTTTCAATAAGTTCGGACTGTGTCTCATGATGCCGTCGCTCGCAGTACATGCGTAGTGTATGATTCTGCCTGTCACTTGCAGTGCAAACCAGCGTAAGGAACCTTTTACCTACGTTGGAATTTTTAATAAGTTCGGACTTTGTCCCTCATAAGTTTGCATGACACGCATCTGATGTACCGGCGTATAGCTAGTACTTCTCACATACTATGGCATACACTTGGCATTTTTTAAGCACCAGTGTAATTGCCAACACATGCGGTGTTTGCACTGCCTCTTGTATGTCAACTCTGCTCGTGTAGCTCACTCAGTGGTTTAATAATTACCCGCGTAAGGGACCTGCCATCTACGGTGGCGATACTTTTTCCACAATTGAAAGTTCAATCACTCTCTTATATGCCTACACTCAGCGTATTATGTGACTACACCTGGATGGCTTGGTTTCCTTATTGTGCATACTTTAAGGCGTCCAGTGCGACAAAAAACAAATTTCATACATGCACGGCCATACTAGGCCATACACATACGACCCTTAAGTATTTCCTCCAAATCACAACCATACACCATTGTACGCCAACACAACCTCCAAGCAAGGATAGTCTTTTTTTACAATGGAGAAGACGTTTACGTACTAGCCCAGTACACGTGCTATTGGTAGGTGCCAAGCTACCACACGGGGTGTACTGGTGGCGAGTCGGGCTCAACCAGGGGGCCATACCGACTAAACTCCATTGGGATCCGCCATCTATCCCCAGGAACTACCTTTCGGCATTACTTCTGGGGGATGGCCGTACTTAACGTATGCGCTCACTCGTGCGTATATATATATATATATATATATATATATATATATATATATATATATATATATATATATATATATATATATATATATATATATATATATATATATATATATATATATATAAATATATATATATATATATATATATATATATATATATATATATATATATATATATATATATATATATATATATATATATATATATATATATATATATATATATATATATATATATATATATACGATATCACACGATGCATCCTGCGTGATAGCGGATATGATGCCAGTCGAGCTGATTATCCGGGAGGACGAAGATTGTTTCGAATTGCGGGGCAATAGGGGAGTCCACGAGCGTGCCAGGGTTACCTCGGTCGCCAGATGGCAGCGCGAATGGGATAACTCCTCGAGAGGTAGGTGGACCCACCGGCTGATACCTAACATATCGAGCTTGGTGGGAAGACCCCATGGGGAAGTTCACTTCCATCTGACACAATTCCTGTCAGACCATGGCTGTTTCTGACAGTACCTCCACAGGTTTGGGCTCGCTGAGGCCCCAGACTGCCCAGGTGTTGACGAAACTGCAGAGCACATACTATTCGTATGTCCCCGCTTCGACGTCGAAAGAGGAGCTATGCTAGACATCTGCGGCTGGGACACAACTCATGATACCCTTGTACAGGGCATGTGCCAAGCGGTGAAGAAGTGGAACGCAGTTTCGACTGCTACCACTCAGATTACCTGCAGGTTGCAGAGAACATGGCGCGCCGAGCAGTAGGCGAGGAGTATGACTAATTCGGGTTTGGCTAGCTAGAGCGGAATGGGTTATGTGCGGAGAAATGAATGAATGGTCTGCTCATGCTGAGGCAAGAGTGGCACAGCGGTAGCAACCGCGATAGCCACGCCGATGCATGACGATAGAGCGAGTGAATAGGCGGATGATAGACGGTGATATGGT
Organism: Topomyia yanbarensis; assembly: GCF_030247195.1. Lineage (NCBI taxonomy): Eukaryota > Metazoa > Arthropoda > Insecta > Diptera > Culicidae > Topomyia > Topomyia yanbarensis. The sequence goes on from NC_080671.1 coordinate 279,392,233, forward strand.
CTGCCCATGCCGAGATGGGAGGGTCGTAACGTAGAGTATATTGCCGGTACCTATCGCCACTGACACCTCGAGGCGTGGCAGAGGAATGCAGGGCGTGCGTGAGTGCGAATGTCAGGCACGAGTGAGCGCATACGTTAAGTACGGCCATCCCCCAGAAGTAATGCCGAAAGGTAGTTCCTGGGGATAGATGGCGGATCCCAATGGAGTTTAGTCGGTATGGCCCCCTGGTTGAGCCCGACTCGCCCCCAGTACACCCCGTGTGGTAGCTTGGCACCTACCAATAGCACGTGTACTGGGCTAGTACGTAAACGTCTTCTCCATTGTAAAAAAAGACTATCCTTGCTTGGAGGTTGTGTTGGCGTACAATGGTGTATGATTGTGATTTGGAGGAAATACTTAAGGGTCGTATGTGTATGGCCTAGTATGGCCGTGCATGTATGAAATTTGTTTTTTGTCGCACTGGACGCCTTAAAGTATGCACAATAAGGAAACCAAGCCATCCAGGTGTAGTCACATAATACGCTGAGTGTAGGCATATAAGAGAGTGATTGAACTTTCAATTGTGGAAAAAGTATCGCCACCGTAGATGGCAGGTCCCTTACGCGGGTAATTATTAAACCACTGAGTGAGCTACACGAGCAGAGTTGACATACAAGAGGCAGTGCAAACACCGCATGTGTTGGCAATTACACTGGTGCTTAAAAAATGCCAAGTGTATGCCATAGTATGTGAGAAGTACTAGCTATACGCCGGTACATCAGATGCGTGTCATGCAAACTTATGAGGGACAAAGTCCGAACTTATTAAAAATTCCAACGTAGGTAAAAGGTTCCTTACGCTGGTTTGCACTGCAAGTGACAGGCAGAATCATACACTACGCATGTACTGCGAGCGACGGCATCATGAGACACAGTCCGAACTTATTGAAAATTCCAACGTAGGTAAAAGGTTCCTTACGCTGGTCTGCACTGCAAGCGACAGGCGGAATCATGCACTACGCATGTACTGCGAGCGACGGCATCATGAGACACAGTCCGAACTTATTGAAAATTCCAACGTAGGTAAAAGGTTCCTTACGCTGGTGTGCACTGCAAGCGACAGGCAGAATCATGCACTACGCATGTACTGCGAGCGACGGCAATATGAGAAATAGACCAGGGGTGGCATTACGCATCTCGATTCGATCAAAATTCTATCGACTCGACCTTGTTTCGCATTATGTATTTCGAACCGAGCTCGAAAGTAAATTTTCGTTCGAGTTCGCTCGAAGAAGTGCTAGATTATCGATAAGTGTTGGCATTATGAAACCATAACAATCGAACTCGAAAGCGACTCGAGTCGCACGTATTTGCTCGATAGCTTGATTGGTGTCGACTGTCGTTCGAGATTATGATTCGAGTTTTTATTTCATGTCATTCTTTAAATTGGTTAACAATCGGAATACTTAGAGGATATAAAATTACCAAAAGGTGTAAAAAGCTCCTACGTACTATGAGCTACTTTATGTTATATCTATTTACACCATAAGGAACATACTTTTTTTAGATAAAGTAATACTAAATATCGATGATAAATTATCCTACACCAAGTAATAATAAAAAAGTGTTAAATCAAATCGATGGAGCAAAGTGAAGGCACCTTGGCTTGTCTAATCACTATTTGATAGATGTATAGAATCACAATCATTTTTGATTTCACAGTGGTGATTTAAACAATTTTATATTCTAATTGATTCATTTGCTCCCGACTATACCTCAATTCTTTTGAATATCACAATATAGCCTTGAATTCAATGCCATAATGTATGTTTTATACACCAACAGAATTAGGTGTTATATCATCATTTGTATTAAATGCATGAAAATAAAGAATATTATCTTATTTAGCAAAGAACTTTGAATCAAATTGAATTACTAACAAATTTTAATGCATCAACCGATTAATAGTTATGCCATCTACAACTTCTGAAAACACTTCATTTTGATTATGTTCTCCCTATCTCTAGTTGTGTGCTATAACAAAATAACTTATTAACAAGCACACGGAAAACCCCGCAAACACGAAAACGAATTTTTGTCTTGGCAATTTCAACTAAAAATGGCTACTTTAACAAACTAGTTTTTAAATTGTTGCGTCATCAATTGCTGAAAACATTGTTGCTTTTGGAAGCTATCAGTTTCCTGAAAAACCCCTGAAAATAAAAATTTTAATGCAAAATCAGCCATTTTGCTTGCTAAGATTTAAGATTAGATAAAAGCGGTTTCGAAGTTGTGTTGTTTTAAACAATTATTTAGATATTAAATATGTTATTTAATCTAAGAATAATTGTGAATAACTCATTCTGCAGATAATATATTCCATCATGCGGCTGAGGTCCGAATAAGAGACACTACCAGCTAGGCATTTCGATGTTTAATTGACATCTATTTTTACGATAGATTTTTTCAAGTTATGAGCTTTTGAATTTTATGAATTGGACCATTTTTCAACCACTGATAACTCGGAAACTCTTCGTTGTACGGAAAAATTCATAAATAATAAAAAGTGCATTTTCGAAAGAGCTCGCCAATAAAAATCTGATAGTTTTTTTGTTATTTATGTTATGAATTCTGCAAATGTTTGAAACATATTGAAAAAACAAGCTTGAACCAGTAAGTTTTTTATTCTATGAAAACAATTGGAATCATATTGAGAACCTTAATACTTTACGAGATATTTCAATTAAAGCTCACCCATAACGTGGCGTTTAATGTAAAATTGCCCTTTTTAATGTTATAATTGTAATTTCTCGCAAAACATTTTGAGATCCACTGCTAAGGTGCGGAAAACTCACTCACCGCCATGAGCGTACATGAATTTGTTTCCTTATACATCGTCGGGGGTTTACGCTCTCGTTAAAAGATACAGACCCACACAACTCGTTCCGCATCACAGCGTATGCAATTACGAAGAGAGAGAGAGAGAATCGGAAATCGCAAAATTTTTTAACGCGTTCCGCATTGCCGATGCAGTGAGGTAATGAGTGTCATCGAACATATTCGACAGCGAACATGTTCGTTCGGAAAAATGATGCAAATCTTCGTGAGCAATCCTGAAACTAAACGATTGAAATATATGGCTGGCCTAAAAATATCGGTAGGAGTCAGTGTCCGCCTGGACACCGCACGGAGTGGCAATTTCTGCTGTGTAGGTTCAACTCACAGTCATTTCCTTGCTGCGTGTTAATTTTATCATGCGCTATACATGTTATCGCTCGAGTTGAACTCTACCATTGTATGTACAAATGCCGTACTTGCGATGTAGACAAGATGTGTGGTATGGTAATATACATTGGTTTAGATTTGTTTGGATTTAGTTTAATTTTCAATGTTCAGGCGCGTTCGGCTCCTTCCATGCGCTACATTCGAGAGGAAACTTAGATTTGTCTTCTTTTCTATGCCAATAAATAATCTCGAAAGTTGTGCGTTTTATAGCGTATCATTGCGCGAATATAGCTCACTACTTCCGGTGATATGCATTTTCATAGAATTGACAAAATATCGATTGTCGCTGATCAATTTTCTTGTTTTTAACTGTAATGATAATATATTTTGCTTCAATCATATGATTATCCACGTTTAGGTGGTTTTGGCTTGAGACGAAGCTGACCCAGGTTATAACTCAAATTGATGTCAAAATAAATTAAGTGATAACAGTTTCGGTTGAAACCTGACTCAGTTTCGAGATCAAACAAAAACACATTCGTGCTAGGGCATACGAGTCCGGCGCAAAAAATTCATACCTTTTTGTATGCATGAAATTAGGTGTGAATAAACAGATAGAAAGGGAATCATATGTATCAACTAATAACAATATAATAAAATATAACAGATAAATCGAAATTTTAAAAACAGTTTACCAAACGAAATTTTCACTGAAATGCTGTTAAGTTTATTAAGTTTCTTGGAACTAATAATTGGAATGTGGATTGCGTGAAATTTAGTAACAAGGATCACCGTTCTGGCGGAGTAACTATTGGTGTTTGTTTCAGGCAACGTTCACAAAAATAGATAAGGCTAGTAACTAAGACTATAACCATTCATGTATGCGCTTACAGTTGTATTATCTATAGCATTGCAGTTATTGATATTAGTCTGAAAGGATTCCGCTGGAGCAGTGCTGCCAGGGACATTTTCAGTTAGCAGTGAAAATGAAATTTGTAGATATTTTCGTTATATTGCATTGTTATTGAAAACTGATAAAAACACATAAATGTAGACTATCTTTGTCTATCTTTCCTGTGCTATGGGCTATTTAGGGTTCGTCGCGGTTGCGGTAATTACCGCAACCACGCGGTATTTACTGCACCCGCACCGCAAAAACTGCGGTGCGGTGAGACACTTTTTCCCGCAGATGCGGTGCGGGAAATAAGCTTTTACCGCGCGGTATTACCGCAACCGCTCTTCAAAAAATAATTGATAAAGTCTGCAGTCTGCTTTAAAAAGTGAATTAAAACTATGACTTTTACCATTTGAGAAGGACGCAACTAAATTTATTTTCTGAACGAATGCTTAGCAATGTCATTATTAGGAACGTCTCTCTGTCAGAGCGTTCGAGTTATATTTATTACCCTACAATAGAGAAACTGATAAAAATTTAATTGCTCTAATTTCCATAGACTTGACAATGATTTGAAAAGAAATCCGAATATAATTTGTATTCGACCTATCGCTACTTGATTTTTTACATTTTGGTCATTCAAATATGATAAAACATACTGTTACTAAGAAATAAAATCTATAAGCTGTGTCCAATATAATTTGGCACCATTATTTTTACGACATATTTTGAAAACTATTTATTTTATACTTCAAAGAAAAAATTTACAAACGAACCTTTTCAAATACATGAAACGCACTGTCAAATCCAATTACAAAATGCATAATTTCTCCTGATTCCTCTTGGCAATCGTAATCGTTTACGATGACATTTTCTCAACTGTGAATTTTGATTAATTTGGAGAACTTATAGATATACTAATTACGACTAAATAACAATCCAAAGAATGTAATTATAATCATCAAACCAAACGAATTTGGAGGATTTTTTTTTGCGTGCGTCCATTGTTCGTCCAACTGGAAGTATTTTCTACCAAATTAACTAATAATATTTTTCAGTTAGGAGTATTTTGTAACTTTTTGAAAGTAAAGCTTTCGAAGTTAGTGTAGGGCATCGCGATTTTTTTTGTGTTTTTCAAAGTCTCCCTCAAGGTTTTCCTTCATATTGTGACAAGTGTCAAAGTTAGCCCAGATGCCAAATTTTGCATAGTTTGGGCAGTTTTTGCCTTAATTGAAAATTTATCTCAAAACTTCAACGTAGGAATTAGGTATTTTTACATAGAATCTGTATACAAAGTTTGAAAGAAATCGGTTAAGTAGTTTTTGATTGGCAGGTAACACCGCAAATCATGTTTTTCCAGAGACGTTCTACAAAAAGCTTCGTCACCGAGTCGTTTGTCGATATTTCTGCATGGAAAAATTACAGCATGTTATTGAAATGATACACTATAATGTACAAAAGTTTTGATCAGTTCGCTTCAAGCAAAGTTTAAAAAAACAATCGAGAAAAAGTGTTTTTTTACGCCAAAACCCTTACCCCTCTTAATAAAACTTTCAAAGTTTAATATTTTAATATTTTCATAAATGTTAGATTCTGAGGAGTCCGTCAAAGATAATTTTCGTGTAAATAAGAATAACAATTTGCTATATATGGCTATACAAAACAAATTAATAATTTTTCAGCACAATTTTTAAAATTCATGATTTTTGCCGCGTGGTGCGGTGCGGTAAATGCAATGCGGTTGCGGTTGCGGTGCGGACTATCCATTTACCGCCCACATCCGCATCGCGACGAACCCTAGGGCTATTGAACAATTGGGCAGGCCATAGCACTCTGATAGAAGCATCACTCTTGATAATCAGAGGTTTTTAGTGTTTCTTGAAACAAACAAATCAAAAAAAAAGTTTAGCATGAAAGTTTTCGAGTGATCGGTGTGAATGAATTTGTTTATAGACATCATTCAAAAACCGGGGATGGAAAACGTGTGCAACTTTCGTAGCCATAATAAACGTTGGTAACGCCATAATAAACTCCGACAAAAACGACAAGACTAGATTTTCCCTTGAAAAAGGTCACCAAAAACGGCCGAAACGTCGGGCAATCTAAAATCAAATCGTTTGCCTAGAGTATTAAGACTGAGAAAGCCGTTAAATACCTGCATATGTTTTTCCAATCATAATAACTGGCCAACAACATTTCGATCCGCCTCAAATTGTATTTTTATATCGATTGGAATTTCTGAATCGGACAAGATCAGTTGAGTTTGAATCTAATATTAATAAAAGCCCCCATGTTACATATACTTTCAGAGAAAATTGGTTAAATCTCACGGTATAAAGATACTTTCCTAAGATTCAAATTTGAAAAATGTTACATGGTTAATTTTACGAAGATGCGAATTTTAATCCAGGTCGCAATTCTATGATTGTGATTATTGTGCGAATTATATTAGAATTTAAACTAAACCGTTCTCATTAAGGTCAGACCCAAAAGAATGTGAAAAGCCTTCAGACAGCACAGAAAAGCTGTTAGGAAAACTTGGAGTCTCAAACCGAATTACATCTTTGAGTTTATGTTTTTGTGTGGTGTCAGATGGAAGAAGTGATGACAATTCTGTAAAAGCTTAGCTATCTGCTGAGAATGGTGTTCATTGCGATAACTGGGGCACTTACGACACAGAAATACGTAGATCTGAAGAACTTATAAATACTATCAATTTGGACAGTCTCCGGCTATCTTTTCCAAGCACCTGGATTTTTGCAAAGATTCTAGGGGAATTCTATTGTGCTTCGGAAAGTAAACATTAAGTAGTAGCTTATTACTGAAAGAGAAGCACATACCGCAGAGAACAGACGTCCATCTTTAGCGTTCAACTTGTGTAAAAATCACTAACGTTGTCGAAGCTAATTGGGATATCTCCACCCGGTGCGTTACTGTCGTCATGTTTTTAGTGACCGAGTTCGATAGATTGAAAATCGAATTGTAATGCCTAAAGATATTTAGGTTTGAAGAAAACCATTTTTGTTGTAAAAATCACTTTCAACTGTCCAAACAAAAGGTTTTTTTTGAAAATTTTCTCCAGAAATAGTCTTGTTATCCAGTGTAGCGCATTCCTCTGTATTTGACTCCTAAAGTGCACAGACTCTGGATCTTACTATAAAAATTGATTCCGTCAGACACTAGTTACACTGTTACCAGTTATATTATACATAAATAATACATTTCTATGCATTGTAATCAATAAATATAACACGTATAGCATAAAATATAGTTAACCCTTAAATGCATAACGCTGTTTAAAACAATATTACGCAAAACATCTCAAAATTATCACAGTAATGTATTGAAATTATGAAACAATTTTTACAAAAGTTTAAAAATAAATTATTTGCGCCTTTGAGGGTAATATGACTCCCATGTTTGGAAATAAAGTAAAATGTGATATCAATTGATACAAAAAATATCTATTGCGCATTTTTAAAAGACTTATTATGTACAACAATAATGTTGCCAAAAACGGAACCCATTTGTTGCCAAAATCTGAGTGTACCGAAAGGGGAGCATGCAAAATTCGGAACGTGCCAAAAACGGAATCTTACTGTACTATCATTAAACAGCTTCCAAGAAACATAAAAAACACATATCGTCAATACTTCCTCCATTCCATTACACGTTGAAAAACCTTGTCAATACGCTCCAGTATTGACAAAACAACTGAACGTGTAAGGACCGCTAATATAGAACACAAACAAGATCAAACATTCTTTACTAGTATATATGATGATTGATAGCAGGAAAAACAAAAAGCACCACAAAAATCATAAGCAATCAAAACATCGGGAAAACAATATTTACAACAGATGGATAAATCGTCGTACCCGGAACATCACGTTCCAAATCCATTCTTGACCGCTCATCATTCCGAATTAGATCCACATGACATCACTGTGAACAGCCTAGTGAAAGAAACCGATTCCACGCACCCCGGCTTGGCCACAAAGTCAACTTACTGTACTATCATACTACAAATCATGCAAAACATCAATCTGTCTTGAAAACAAAAACTCCAAAATCTGTTAATGATTAGCGGCTCTTAAGCCTTCAATAATCCATTGTGGTATAACAAAGTTGGATTGACGATGTGCATCAAAAATATTGAACGCGTAAAGTCCGCTATTCATTTATACCTATATGGAATATGAACGATATACAAAGGAACAATCTGCTCGCTTAGCAAATTACAAACACGCACATGCACTCGACTGACACTACTCCACTCCATCGATACAAAACAACGCGGCAGCGTCAATGCAAACAATCGCAAGCACCGCTCCCGCTCGCATGCGGTGGGAATTGAATCGATTTTCGATATAGGCGAGCATAGATCGCGATCCAAATTTGTGAGGAAGAATCGCATTGGCGAACGGATCATCATTGTTCGGATACAATTCCGAACATGTATCGGAAAGAACCTAAATTGCAGCGATCCAAGGTGAGCGTAAGAGTGAAAAAATACGAACATGTGAGATACCATATTCACTTGGCTTTGGCCGATCGGGCGCTCAACAGATGCACACTCATAAACAAGAAAAACAGAATAAAGCATCGTAGGTAGGTGAGTGTGCATGAGCCTTAAGTGAGCGTAAAACGATGCGATTCTTCCTATCCACTGCAAAATTTTTACACAATATTTTTAACATGATTTTTATTATTTGAAGAAAGAATAAGCAAACAAAAAAATTAAAAAAAATTCTGGCAAGCTCATGCGAAAATGCAACTTTTATATTTTATATTTTTCCATGCATCGAATACTTTCCGAGCCATCAGCGATTGAAAAATGTTTAATTTTTCTAATTTTAAAAGTTGGAAGCTCATACCTTGAAGTAAATATTCTATTCAGCAATAACAAAAATACCTGTCAAATATTTTTAGCTAAAGAATGCAAAATTGGAATGAACTAAAATTTTATTTGTAAATCTGACGTTGATTGGCCCGTACGATGCATAAAAGTTATCATCGATGTCTAAAATATTATTCGTGAATGAAACGAAATGGTTCGTTCTTTTATCAATTGTTTTATATAGTATAAATATTTTTGGTAAGGGTATAAAATAAATTATTTTTCGTACGTAAAAGGAAAAAAATCGTATTTCCATATTACATTTTGTCTTTTCGGATCGATGTTTGACAACATTGATTTTATTTCAAAGTCCTCATCCCTATTGTGTACTAGAAAAACTTGTTATATTTGCGAAACTTTTCCATATATATTTCGATAACAAGCAACTATAAACTAAATAAATTAAAACAATTCCTATATTTTACCAAAGCTGGTTTTATGAAACTTATTCGTAGCAGAATTAAAAATATTTTTTTCTCAGTGTATACTCTTATTTTACAGTTTGCGCTCAAACAGGCTGTCGAAATCTAGTACCGCAATCTAAAAAGCTCGAACGCTTGGTCGAATGCGATACGTAATGCCGTAATTTAGTCGAAACGACTTCAAAAAGTTTCGAATCGAGTCACTCGAATCGAGATGCGGAATGCCACCCCTGGATAATTCCAGAGCGTACTGGCGTGTTACCGCCGTTAGCCCTTCTCTTCATAAGAATAACTTATGAAGGAGAAATGCCAAGTAAATTTTTCAATTCGTTATATTTCATCCAAACTTTGACCTTGTGGTAGCCCTTTCAAGACAGCCTTGAATGGTCCATCTGTCTTGAAATCATTTGAATAAAATTTATATAACTTCTCCGTAAGATACGACTAGTTTGTGGCCAATCAATTCCTCCGCTGTAATTCGACATTCTCCTCTTCGGCCAATCTGAAAAGAGACTTTCACGTCCGGAAGGAACGTCGAAAGGCTTTGAAGTCGGAGATCATCACTGTTATAGGCGGAGGTGATTGCGTTTTCTTGTCATTGGCATTATGCACAATGCGAGGAAATTTAGAAATTTCATCAGCTTCACATTCGGATAAAACATTGAATGAGTTGCTGCAGTAAATTGAATTTTCGGGTGGAGAAGATACCCTTTTCCGTTTAGCTTTAATTTTTGGCGCACGGTCCAGGGGCGGCGAAACACTTTACGCCCGAGTGGGTAGAAAGCATAGGGTGAGGGGTCCATTAGCAAGGATTTCTTCCCTTTTCGCAATGCACACGCTTACATTACATTCATATTCGTTCGTTTATGCAAATGGAATTGTGGTATATCGATGTTTTCAAATGTGTGTAGTGCGAGATACATGCGTTGTAGATCTAAATTTTTTTAAATGGTTTAAAATTTCGAGTGGGTAATTACCCACTCGGTTATTTTCGAGTGGATAGTACTACCCATACTACCCACGCTTTCCGCCGGCACGACACGTTCTTTCTGGGAGGAGCCAGGCATGTTGGAAGAATTAAATATTTCTTTAGGCTGAATTGTTCTTGAAAAATGTTTTAGTCTCGAAAAAGACTGATTGAGTAAAAAAAGTAGGTAATCTTGATAAAGACTAATTGTCGAAAAAAAATATAGGTAGTCTTGAGAAAGACTGATCGAGCGAAAATATAGGTAGCCTTGAGAAAGACTGTTGCTGTTGAAAAACTCTAGGTAAACCAGGAGCTATCAAGTTTTGTGACCGGTTCGAACGAAGGTTCAAGCCGGTATCAAGGATATTTTTTTTAATTCGTAAAAGTCTTCGATTGGTGTTAGAAAACCCGACAGATAGAAGCTTATGAAAATCCGTGGTGTCCTACATCAGAATTTGGCATCAACGTCATGTTTCATTTATCGGTTTTTCTGCTGAGTAGGGTTCGTCGCGGTTGCGGTAATTACCGCAACCGCGCGGTATTTACCGCACCCGCACCGCAAAGGCTGCGGTGCGGTGAGACACTTTTTCCCGCGGATGCGGTGCGGGAAATGGCTTTTACCGCGCGGTATTACCGCAACCGCGCTTCAAAAAACAATTGATAAAGTCTGCAGTCTGCATTACAAAGTGAATTAAAACTATGACTTTTACCATTTGAGAAGAACGCAACTAGATTTATTTTCTGAACGAATGCTTACCAATGTCATTATTAAGAAAATCCCTCTGTCAGATCGTTCGAGTTTTACTTATTACCCTATAATACAGAAACATGATAAACATTTACTTGCTCTAATTTCCATAGACTTGACATAAAACATACTGTTACTAAGAAATAAAATCTAAAGGCTGTGTCCAATATAATTTGGCACCATTATTTTACGACATATTTTGAAAACTATTTATTTTATACTTCAAAGAAAAAATTTACAAACGAAGCTTTTCAAATACATAAAACACAAAATCCAATCATTGAAAAACAATTAAATTGTAATGTCAAATCCAATTACAAAATGCATCATTTCTCCCGATTCCTCTTGGCAATCGAATTATGAATCATTTTCGATGACATTTTCTCAACTGTGAATTTTGATTAATTTGGAGAACTTGAAGAACTACTAATACTAAGACTTAAAAACAATCCAAAGAATGTAATTATCATCATCAAACCAAACGAATTTGAAGGAATTTTTTTTCATGTGCATCTATTGTTCGTCCAACTGGGAATATTTTCTACCAAATTAACAAATAATATTTTTCAGTTAGGAGTATTTTTTAACTTTTTGAAAGTAAAGCTTTCGAAGTTAGTGTAGAGCAGTGCGATTTTTTTGTGTTTCTCAAAGTCTCCCTCAAGGCCTCCCTTCATATTGTGAAAAGTGTAAAAGTTAGCCCAGATGCCAAATTTTGCATAGTTTGGACAGTTTTTGCGTTGATTGTAAATTTATCTCGAAATCTCAACGTAGGGGTTGGGTATCATTTACATAGAATCTGTATACAAAGTTTGAAAGAAATCGGTTAAGTAGTTTTTGAATGGCAGGTAACATCGCAAATCATGTTTTTCCAGAGACGTTCTACAGAAAGCTTCGTCACCGAGTCGTTTGTCGATATTTTCGTAATGAAAAATTATAGCATGTAATGGAAATGATACACTATAATGTACAAAAGTTTTGATCAATTCGCTTTATGCAGTTTAAAAAAAATCGAGAAAGTGTTTTTTACGCCAAAACCCTTACCCCCTTAATAAAACTTGCAAAGTTGAATATTTTCATAAATGTTACATTCTTAGGAGTCCGTCAAAGTTAATTTTCGTGTAAATAAGAATAACATTTTATTATATATGGATATGCAAAACAAATGAATATTTGTTTTTGAGCACAATTTTTAAAATACTTGATTTTTACCGCATTTACCGCATTACCGCGCGGTGCGGTGCGGTAAATGCAATGCGGTTGCGGTAAGCGGTGCGGTTTTATTATTTTTTTGCGGTTGCGGTGCGGACTATCCATTTAGAGCCCACATCCGCACCGCGACGAACCCTAGTGCTGAGTGGCGAAAAGGAGCTTTCTCCCAACAATCAAGTGGTTTTAGCGAAAGCAAAATACATTGAATTATAAATAATTGTCGGTCGTTGATCTGGTGATTTGGAGATCGTCGTGAAAGAGTTTCTACTATCCGAATATCTATGAGTTATAACTCAGTGCATAATTTATAATTGCAAAAACACATTGAACCAAAAGTTTAACGCTTGGTGGCCACTCCTACTATACAACTTAATTTACATTTTCAAATTATTCAAGCGAATTTTTGTTGTTGGTTTACTTATTTATTCACCTATTTTTTTAACTATTCCCCGGTTTCAGATCGGATGCGGAAAATACCCCGATGTTTCTTCCGTGTTCGTCACCGAGTTCGTACGAATTTGTGCCACGTCGCGATAAAACTATACAAGAAGTATATGCGGGAACAAGTTTGGCATTGAAATGTTCGCTAACGTTCGACAAGTGAAATTTTTTAAAGTACCTTTTGACCTACTTCATAAACGGGGGCTTTCATAGAGTATCCCAAAGCGTAAAGTAATTTATTACTTTCATAGTTTTGCTTTAAGTTTTTCATCACGAGTTCATATATTTTCTGATATTAATTTAGTATCGCAGTCTAGTTTATGCTCTTCTCCATGTGAAATAATTTCGTGTCCGAAAACAATTCTGTGTGGGGTAAACCCTGTAGAAGCATAAACGGTATTGTTTAACAGGTATTCGATTTCTGCCACCCGAGAATCCCATAACCGCTGATCGGACTTAACATATGTCCTTATACAGTACACACGCATTTATCGTTCTGTTAAGTCTTTCTACCGGATTCACTTGACAATGATACCATGAATTTTTTCAGTGGCAGACTTTATAACGATCAAGAAATTGTTTGAAGTCCTTGCTTAGGAAACTTGTGGCGTTATCCGAAAACAAATATTCGGGCACCGAATATCGTCCGAACCACTGATCTTCAAGAAATCGTATGGTTATATCGGAAGAGTTTTTCTTTAGAGGTAGTAAAAGACACAATTTCGAAAATAAATCCATTACTACAAACAGTGAGTATTTACGGATTTGCTGCGTGGTAAGGATTATATGTAGTCGATGGCAATAATTTGGAACGGATTTGTGGTTAACCGGAGTTGACCCATTTCCGGATTCTGAGAAGTATTACTTGGTTTTGATCCTTGCATATGATGCACTTTTGTACAAATTTTCTTGTATCATTGGCCATTTGGGGCCAATAATATGTTTTTTAAGCAAATTTAATGTCTTTTCAAAACCAATATGCAATTGTTGATTATGGACTTTTTCGAGAACTTGGGTTCTAAGTTCGTTGGGCACGCAGAGTTTCCAATCAAAGTGAAAATCCAACGCTTCATTGGAGGGGGAACACTTTTGTAGTTTTTCGTTTTCGATTTTAAATTTATCTACCTCGTAGGGGTTGGTAGAGACTTTTGCGAACTGATTTGCGTACCAATTGTCGGATTTCCTAACATCCATCGCCTCGGCGGCTCGGGACAAGGTGTTTTCTTTACATCGCCGTTGCTTGATTTTGAAATCATACTGCTGTAAATCAATACTCCAGCGGCTTAATCTAGAGCTTGACTTCCACTTTCCCTGCATAATGTATGTCAATGCCGAAGAATCCGTGATAATTCTAAAGTGTGTGCTTTCAATGTAACATCGAAATTTGTCTATTGAAGCTATAACTGCAAGACCTTCTTTTTCGACGATTTTATAACGTTGTTGGGCTGGGTTTAATTTCCGCGAAAAATAAGCAATCACTCTTTCTCCTTCAGGAAATTCATGGGTAAGTTTACTTGCAATCGCTTGATCGCTGGCGTCGGCCTGAATGTAAAAGGGTAATTTAAAGTTGGGGTTTGCGAGAACGGGTGCAGTTATTAAGCTTTCCTTAATTCGATTGAAAGATTGCTCGGCTTTATCTGACCAGACAATTGTAACAGTTGTACATTCCTATTATATTAAGATTGTAAATATTTTGAATTGAATATGGGGCATTCCACGCAAAATTTGCCACAAATTTTTTTTTTGGCCCAGATCAATTTTTTTCTCGGTTTAGTAGTCAAAAATATTCGAGACGTATTTTTTTTATTTCAACATAGTAGGCGAGACTTTCGAGATTTATTGTGCTGAATTTTACTATTCGAAAAAAACCTACTTTTTCAAACGCTCGTACTGTCAAAAATAAAGAAGTTACCAAAAAGTGCTCAAAACATGAAATGTGCGCCTTTTTCACACCTTTTGGATGAAGTATATTAATACTTACTCAACGTATTGGTTTCATGGAAAATATTGAAAAGTTTAAAACAAATCGATTTTTTCAAACTTGGACATGATTTATTTTTCTTTTTTTATTGTATAAAATAGGAAAATGATTTTTCTTGATGCCATAAAAATTTGGGAGTGGGCAATTAAATACTTACGGAGATATGAATTTTTCAATCGCGCCTTGCGCGTGAAAAGCGGACCGCCACGCGCTTCGCTCGTACTCAGACTTGGGTGTATGAAATATAACTAACAATTTTGACGCTCTCTACATGCATCTTTCGATTTTTATAATAATAATGAGCATTATCATTATTAATCTTTATGCACGAGATCTTCCAATATTGAATCGGCATGATTCTTCAGTTGCGACGATACAAAGATAACTCCCGCAACTAGCGAAGACAACACGCCTTTCAGCAGTATAACCACACGATTCCATTATATAACGCACCCTTCTCCCGTTCTCGTACTTCTTTACTCTGTTACTAGAGTGGATTCTTGTGGTGCAGAGGCGATTAGCACCAATTCTCACTCTGCGAAATTGGCGGCCTTGAAAGGACACCGTGCTTCAAGTTCAATATATAATATAAGTTCAAAAGCGTGCGAGCAGCAGCATCATTATCATCATCATCGTCATCATAATCATCTTCATCGTCATCATGATGGTAAACAACATCGCATACCGGTTGTCTGGCTGAAGCAAATCCATGTACATACGATTTCTTAGATGAGATCTTGAATCATTTTTCCCTGAATAAGCCGATTACGGTTCACAGATCGCTGATTACAGCGTATTTTTGAATTTATTGATGCATGTTGGATTATCTAGATTTTTTTATTGACATTTACCGGATCCCACTTCTAATCGCGAATGTTTATTTAATTGTACTGAAATCAGTACAAGTTGCAAAGTTTATCATTGAAACAATTTCCCAAAGCAATATTCACGAATCAATCGAACAAGCTCAGATCAATGAGAATCTCACAATACTCAAAGGAGAGCAAGTAGTTGAAGGAAGAAAGTTTAGAAAAGCGTGGAAGGATCATATATGCAAGCTTAGAGCTTACCGGCGACTTAACTTTTTGTCTGCTACAGTAGGAATCAAGATATTTTGGCATTAGAAATGCGAATCGCCTGAGTCTACGGCATGTCCGAACAAGAGTAAAGTAACTTATTACTTCATGCTGTCGGAACCGTCGGTTTAAACGACGAGCATGGAGACAAAGTCGAACTTCTCCTGTAGGTTTTATGACAGGTACTGTTGGTAAGCACCACTCGCTTTTACCTTTTTCTGTTATCCCCTGTCGTAACATTTTATCAAGAGTTTTATTCATTTTTCCCTGAATGGCTGGTGATTTGGGTAAGGATTCATTCTGACAGGTGTTTTTTTAGAAATTCTTGTTTGATTTCTATTTGGTGTTTGATGAGGCTGGTGTTATCCAAATACTCATCATTGGCTATTTTGAAACGAGATTTAACTTCTTCTAACTGGGCCTTTTGCGAGTCACTGAGAGAAAAGTCTTCCTGAATCTGGTCCAATTCCGAAAGATCACATCAATCTATAACCCAAATATACTAACCGATATGCTATATCTTCTGCCCTTCTTCTATTGCTCTGAATATTTTCCCAATGTTCATTCAGTTTCGTCTCACAAGTTATAATTTCCTCCATTAGGTTTCCCTTTATATACCTTGACAAAAAATTGAATTTTCCTTCTTTGTGCGCAGCCCAAATGGTAATCTTTTCTGCTTTTCTAACGTTGACATTTGGTCAACATTAGAGATCGATCTAATTTCCAGCTCATAATCTAGTTCGTCCGGCTCTAGGTAATCCGTAACCATCTATCAATATAGTTCTTTAAATTTGTTTATATCCAACGCGTGTGGAAGTGGAAGGTGAAATGCTAGTAGCACAGACTAACAGACATAACACTATGAGGGAATTCCCACAAAAAACATCGATCCGGCAATTTTCCCAGAACACTAGCTCCACCTTTTATTCACAGTCCCAAGCACTCATTTGCTGATGGGTTACCCCTCAGGTTTGGGAACAATTATTCACTAGTAGTCTATCCCCCATATGCATGTTCATATGTCAGTGGCGCCATAATTTCAAATGTGGCCACAGTCCCAACTACAAACCCAACTACAAATATACAAATTAAAGCGGGCGAAGCATCGTTTTCGAGTGTTATGTCTGTTAGTCTGTGCTAGTAGTGTGAATTCGCGAACATTCATGTCGTTTTTTCGTATGTTAAAAAGTGTTGGATTTAATCTGTTTTATGTTTAATCGACGCGGGAATTCATTCCCTTCAAATTAGTGTTAAAGTGTTATACTGTCTTCACACGGATCTGGAGTAATCGACCAAAACAGTCGAAAGTTTGTACCCGCATTATCGCAGATAAGTATTCGCCTATTGTTTAGCATATTTTTCTGCGCGCAGTGCTGTGAGCCGATCACGAATTCCAATGCAGACGTAGTAGAATGTTTTGGTAAGTGTAAATTAAGTATTCACACAAAGTGTTTGCCTGATGTGACTAAGCGAGAAATAGAAGTTTTGCGCCATTCTAAGAATGCTGTTTTTGTTTGTGACACATGCCTAGTTTTGCATGACTATAGAGTTTGTCATAATGACGACGTTTTGAGCGAAATCATGCATAAATTGAATGAGCTCTCGTGTGTTGTTGAATTGGCAAAAATTTTGAAGCCAAAGTTAAACATATCCTTTGCAATGAATTTGAACGTTTTAATAAGCGACCATTATTCGTCACCGAAGAAAAAGTGGACCTATCAACACGTTACATTTTGCGATCGAACTCTAAACGCAGAAAGTTGGACGGCGTTGAGATTATCGAACCTCATGATGATGAAACGCCAAAGTGGGGATTTAGTTTTACCGAGTTGGTTAAATCGAGGGCCGGTGTGAAAACGACAAACATCACGAAAACGCCCCAAACAAAACGCAAACCTGACCCTGTTATTATAATCAGGCCAAAAGAAACCCAGCAAGTAGCATTTACTACGAACGAACTTCGAAAGAAGGTAGATCCAAAAAATATTAGTGTGGATGTGTTAGTGTTAGATGGAGCACTTGTAGTTTCAGCGAAGGATGAAGAATCTTTAATTCGCTTGAAAGAAAACGTAGAACAAAGTATGGGAGACCAGTTTGAAGTATCGGTGCGAGATTGCATGAAGGCGACGATAAAGCTGATAGGTATGATTTAAATGAGCAAGAGTTGAAAGAATCTTTGACTGAGCAAAATGAAGTTTGTGCTGGCATGAAGCATTTCAAGTCGCGTAAAATGTATTGCAAAGAAAAGTTCAAATATGCCAAATATAGCGCAATAGTTGAAGTTGATGCGGAAACATTTTTTAAAGAAATTGAGATCGGAAAATTAAATGTTGGATGGGATAGATGTCGTGTGTTTGATGGGCTGGAGGTGATACGATGTGATAAGTGTTGTGGGTTTAATCATAAAATTGCTGAATGTAAAGCCGAATGTAAGACAAGTCTAATTTGTAGTGGTAATCATCCGGTGAAAGACTGCAAATCGATAGAAAATAAATGCGCAAACTGCCAGAAAGTTAGAAGTGAACAGAAATCGAATGTGGATATAAACCACACAGTATGGAGCAACCAGCACTATGAAGTTTTATTTTTGAACATTGCTAGGGTTCTATTACACCTTGATGAGCTAAAGCTTCTTATTGGCCGTGTGAAACCAAAGCTATTCGTATTGACAGAGACCCATTTGACTCAAACCCGGGATATGGATGAATTTTCTATCTCAGAGTATGAATTGGTGAGTTGTTGTTTCAGATCGGTGCATACTGGAGGGGTCTTGATGTACATAGTTGATTGTCTAGCCCTTTATAAGGCAGTAGCAACTATATTGCCACCTTTTCGTTTCGTTCATAATACAGGAATATGAAGTGAGAAGTGTTCCAACCTTATGAAATCTACTTGTTAGGATTCTGATAACAATTCTTATTACTTTTTATTGCGATGCAGTGAAAAGTGTCAGATTGGTGAAGAGTTTTAAAAAAAATACGGCGATTTCCTTTTGGACAATAAAATTAGCTCCATTTTGAAAAAAAAATACTCTAGACCCTATAAGTTGGTGATGCAAATTTGTAAAAACAACTATTTTTAATCTGAAAATTTGGTTTATGAGTGGTAATAATCGCAAAGAAAAAAATAAAATAATAATTGAACATTTGTAATCTGTGGTCTCATTTTCCAACTTATCCTTAGAATCCAGGGGTTATTTACTGTTAATCAGGTAAAAACCAGTAACCCACCTTAATTTCTTTTTGAATTTCTGATCCAGCTCGATATGTCTTTTATATTATTCATTTCGTTTATTTGATAGGCACAAATGCGTTAGCTTGGCGGTGCCAAATTCTTTTGTTTTTACATTTTAGATATTTTAAAACTAGGAGGTTACAATGTTGAAATATTTTTTTTAATAAAAGAGAAAAATTTTACAGCTATCTTAAGACTAGAAATAAGATTCTATATACAAGAGATAGGGCAAAAGATTTTTTTAATAAAAAATTTTAAAACAAAGAATTCAATAATAGGTAATAGTTTTTTAGGAAATATTTACAGTTATATTAAAACTAACAATATAGTTTGGTACACAAAGGGGGGAACAAATATTTATGAAAAATTTCACAGATGTTTTAAAACTAGGGATACAATTCTATTTACAAGATGGAGGCCAATAGTTTTAACAAAGAGATAAAATTACAACTATCTTAAAACTAGGAATACGGAATACACGACGAGACTTATGCTTGGTCAAGATATTCAAAGGGGGGGGGCCTATTTCCAAAATCGGTGTAGAAGCAGTTGTATCAAGGACAGGGGAGATAAGGCGTAGATAGTGACCGGGAGAGAAGAGCAAAACTTGCAACTTTCGGGCAAACCGGAGATCAGCGAAACAAATTAGCGCCTCAGTCTAGTAGGTCGGATTGGCGGATGGTATTCTTCGGACCCGCGGGGAATCCTTCAAAAGTCATCGAACCTCGAGTCGCTCTTGCTTCAGTTTCCGTAGTGGTAAGGGCGACGGCGGTTACATAGTGGCACTCTGGAGCTGATTGGTTCCACAAGGCAGGAGGAAACTTCTAAAAACGAGAAATAAAAAGAGAGGGGCTAAATTGGGATATTTATCGTTTTTATAAAAGTATAAATGAGGAACATATAGGGGAAATCACGATTTGCCAGCATATCTCGGACTGGGACATTAGGTGGTCTACCTCGGGCCCGAAGGGAATCCTGGCGTCATAATACCCGGCGCATACCCAGACAACGTGCTCGATGTCGTGATAGTCCTCGTCACAAGCGCACAGACTACTCTCCGCAAGCCCAATACGCCGCAAATGCGCATCTAAGGTGTAGTGGTTGGACATAAGTCGGGACATTACACGAATAAAATCCCGACCCACATCCATCCCCTGAACCAAGGCTTCGTTGATACCTTTGGGATAAGTGAATGTAGCCATCGTCCAAGTTCACCATTGCTCCACGAGGTTTGCCAACTGTTGAGTGTCCTCTGACGACAAATACTAAAAAAATCGGAAGTTAACTAAGTTTCACATAATGCGAAAACATCACATTTTAAACTGATTAGTAAAAATTTGAAGGAATCGATTTTCGGAAGGATACTTCTGTTGTTCCACTGTAGAACAGTGATCAAATCGGTGACCTCGTTTGATGACTTAGCCATCGAAGGATACGATCGCTGCAAGGAGGAGCCATTTAGCAGTCAACTGCTTCAAAAATGTTTGAACTATAGGGAGAAAACGTATTAGAATGCTTTTTAGAAGATCAGTAACATTGAAAGCTGTGAAAATTAGATCCACTATGTCAGAAAATTTCATTAGTCCATTACTGGATTGAGTGTCTGTTTGAAAAAAAGGGACACTTGGGGTTTTTGGTGTCCCTGGAAGTGGTGGATACTCCTTGTTAGAATTAAAATTTCCTGGAGCAACGTGCTTCGGCTTTTGGGCACAACTTCCGTTGGATTTATTGATTGTTGTTGGCGCACTCTCTGAAGAGGACACCTTGGCACCCTTACAAGGCAGTCTAGGGGAGGCTAGCTTTATCCTCTTCCTAGATTCCCCCGGGTTAACAAAAGATGTTCCCTCTTGTGGATCGTCAGATTCTTGCTCACCACGAGCCAAAAGAGCAAAGGAATTTTCGGAAGGGACAGATGGCGAAGCATTCTTTAGCATTTCTGCATAAGAGTGCCTCTAGCAATCCTTAAGGGAGCACCTAATTTTATCCCCGCGCTGCTTGTACGCCGGGCATGACTTAAGAGCATGCGGAGGACCGCCGCAGTAAATACACTTTTCAGTTTCTCCACCGCAAGTGTCATCCTCATGCTCTCCCTCGCATTTGCCCCACCGTTTTTTATTGCCACAATAAGTGGCTGTGTGGCCCAGTTGCTTGCAATTGCTGCAGTTCACTACCCGCGGTACAAACAGGCTAACAGGTAGGCGAACCTTATCCAGGAGGACATAGTTGGGAAGAGAAGAACCGGAGAAAGTCACCCGAATCGAGTCTGACGGAGAATAAGTTGTCTTATCATCTTCAGTTTTCGCGGAATACAATTGCTTGCATTCCAGAATCTTCACCTGTTGAAGTGAAGGGTCTTTAAAGCAGCCAACCCCGTACTTCAACAGGTCTTCGCACTTCAGACCCGGATCGGCGACGACCCCATCGATCTCCACTGCCCTACAAGACACATACACTCTGAATTGCTTCGTAAAACGCTCGCTGCGAGCAATCTGGTTTGCCTGGTCGAGGTCATTTACTATAACGCGTATCTTATTAGCTCGAACACGTGTTATCTGAGCTACGGACGGGTAGTTAGCAGTCAGCTCCCGTGAGATCTCTAGCATATTAGGCGATTTCGTGTTGGGCCGGAAAAACACCACCCATGCTCCATTTGAACTGGCTGCATATGTTTTAGTACGGGGAGGACTGGGGGAATCAGGGGAGGGAGTAATTTCGGCTTTATCCGGTAAATCCATGGGAATATCATTCCCATCCAATGTTACTTCGCCCTCGACCATTTAGGCACGAGGATAGCACGTGGTGTAAACGAGAGATGAAACTTATATTCAGAGGAAAGGGAAGAAGTAGAGACCGATCGGGGAAAAGGAAACGAAAGAAAAAAAATACTTAGCTTATACAGCGGCGTGTCCCGCTATTCTGGTATTCACTTCACCAGCCTGGGCACCGGCGAACAAAGACTGGCTCAAACAATGGTTGACCTTCACTGACAATATATATTCTTATTCACTTTATGCACGGCACCAGAAAACGAACTGCTTCGATCGAGAGCTCCGAGAGTTATGATGTCTTTATATTTGCACCAATCTTTTTTCGCTCGAACAGTCAACGAGTGCGGACGCCTGTCCAAGCGCTCCGCAAGTAATTTATTAATTAGTATATTGTTTTAGCTACGTAAACAAACATCGCGCGCGTGGCTTGTAAGTTACAGTGCTATTGAACTTCAAGTATAAGTAAAATAATGCAGTGCGGTGTAAAAACTTGTAACATAAACGACGACCGCTTCCTCTGGAAGTGTGAATTTTGCAGCAGATCGTACCATGCTGCCTGTGTAGGTGTGCAGCGTAATCAGGAAAATTTTATCCAGGCATGTATGGTGCCAGTGTGTGCGGACTGCCAGCACATTATTAGGACAGAGGTCGACACACAAAATGATCTATCTACAAGATCAGCTGATAAAAATGATGAAGTCGCATACGGACAGACAACATCGAACCACAGCTGACCTATAGAGCCACAGTCTTGAATTGTTTGATAGCATCGAACAATTACTTAACGACGCAAAGCAGTCAATGCAAGTCGTCCATAAAAAGAACGAAAACATATACAGTAAACTAGGTCAGCATTTTCATTCTTGTGACAATTTGTTACAAAATTCGATCGACATCATCAGCACATCGACCAAAACAATATCGGACAATATGAATCATAAAATTGACGAACGGCTATCACACCTCGAGAACGAACTTCTTTCCACTAAATGTTTTGAGCCGTACCCTCTCGCCAATTCCTATTGGAGGAATTGAAGGAAGAAGTGAAAGCTATTTCCATTGCAATCTCCAACATGACAATACTAGAAAATGGCATGAATCAATCAAAATCCCTGGTTGAAGAATTAGCGGAAAAATCACACGCTACAGTAATCCAACAGAAAATAGATCATACATCTCCAGGCTGGCGATTTTTGGGCGATAAATGGCAATGGAAGCAGGATTGGACAAAATATGACGCCAAACAACGCATTCGACGACTTCAGGAGAAAGCTGCTGATAAGGCAAGACGCAACCGAAAACGTCGTAAGCAGTCAAGTCAACGTGACAACGATCGCGCTAACAATCATCATCATAATGACAGTGGTAAGACTTCAGACAAATTACTACTTGCCACGGCGCAAAAACAATTTTCCGTTCCTCCAACAACCACCGAACATCCGATTGCAGGTCTTGCAATACCAGCAGTAAAACCAAATTTCATAAACTTTAAAAAAGACGACACCATCAACCCATACCGTTCAGCTAACGAAAACATCTATATGCGTGGAAGGAATGACGCCGACCAGCATCAAAATGACGCTCGCATCCGAAGGACTACCGACAACTCCTGACCATCTCCTGCGCATTTTCATCGAAGTCTATCAGGAATATGGGCTAAACCCAGATGAAGCAGCAGCAGACCTTGACTCCTATGGAAATTTTTATCAAGCGAAAGAACCAGGCGCCTTCAACAACTCCGCGATGCTACGCATAAATTTGGAACGTCGAATTTTCGGAAGTAACGACGCCCTCTATAGAGGAAGAAAATATAACTGTAAGTAATTTAAATATTCCAAAAACTTCATCACATCCACAACAGAATTCGACTGAAATTTTAGTCTATTGCCAAAATTTTAATCGAATGAAAAGCCCATCCAAAATGAAAGAAATCCAACAAAAACTAATTTCATCTTCTTTCAAAATAATTCTTAGAACAGAAAGTAGCGGGGATGAACGCGTAAGAAGCGAAGAAATTTTTAGAAATCAATTTAATGTATTTCGGCATGACCGTAATTTGTCTCTTTGTAAGAAAAAGTCTGGAGGAGGAGTCATTATAGCCATAAACGCAGACTTTCCTTCAGAAGAAATATAAACCATGAAACATATAGAATTTGAACATATATGGGCAAAAGCAGTAATATCAAGAGAAGTGCACATAGTCTCCTCTGTGTACTTTCCACCTGAAAATGCGCACAAATTTGAACTATTTTTTTCAAACTGTAGAATCTATCATGTCAAACATGGAACCTGAAGTAAAACTGCATATTTATGACGACTTTAATCAACGTAACACCAACTTCATCGTAGACATTGAAAACGAATCTATCTTACTCCCAGTCGTAGGCGAAAATGAAACAATTCAATACTTCTTTGACAAAATATCTGAATTTGGCCTGCACCAAATCAACCATGTAAAAAATAGACAAAATTCGTATTTAGACCTCTTATTCACGAACTGCACTGAACACTTCTGTGTTAATGCATCTTTAACTTCATTATGGAAAAATGAAGTATTTCACACAGCAATCGAATATTCAATTTTCTTTCATCAAAATTCTTTCCCGAACGACTTGGAGTATGAGTAAATGCCGGAATACCATAAAACCGACTTCGAAGAAGTCAAACGTAGACTATGTAGAATGAATTGGCAAACTGTGTTGAGTATAGAAGGAAATATCGACGAAGCAGTGACTAAATTTTATTTAATTGTAACGAATTTAATCTCTGGAACAGTACCAGTAAAAAGAAGAAGAAGAACTCATGGCGGTCAGCATCCTGTATGGTTCAACCAACATCTGAAAAATTTAAAAAATAGAAAACAAAAGGCACATAAAATTTACAAGAAAGAACATAGCATTACAAATCGGCAAAACTATCTGGATATTTGCTCCCAACTCGACATAGCCATTAACACTGCACATGAAGAATATAATCGTAAAATCGAGACTGAAATCAAGACCTGTCCAAAGAATTTCTTCAATTACGTGAAAACTAAATTGAAAAGTAGCAACTTTTATATCATGCATTCCAAAATTATTCGAAAAACTAGTAAATGACAAAATATTTCAGCAAATCAAATAACAAGCAAGCAGCATGGCTTTTATAAAGGCCGCTCAACAACATCAAACCATTTAGAATTTGTAACATTCACTATAAATCCAATGGACAATGGCAACCATGGGGAAACACTCTACACAGACTTTAGTAAAGCAGTAGTAAAGACCGTATTTACATACCTTTATTACTCTTCAAGCTGCAAAAATATGGCATAGAAAATAAACTATTGAAATGGTTCGAATCATATTTAACGAAACGTGAACAAACAGAATATACTCTCAGAACCAATTTCGTACAAAATAAAAAGAAGATGGCCTAATTTTCACTTAGGCCCTCTTCTTTTTATTTTGTACGTAAATGACATTACCTTTATACTCAAACATCTTAAAGTGCTTATATATGCAGATGACATGAAACTTTTCATGGAAATAAGAAATGTCAAAGACACTGAAATATTCCAAAACGAAATCAATATATTCCACACGTGGTGTATCTACTCCAACTTAATGTAAAGAAATGCAACTCAATAACCTTCAGCAGAAAAATTTCAACTGTTCCCATAGAATACACTTAGGCAACCATCTTGTAGAAAAATGCAAAAATGTACGTGATTTAGGCGTAATCTTAGACTCCAAGCTAACATTTGTTGAACATTATAATACAATAATAAATAAAGCAAATAGTATGCCGGGCTTCATTAAACGTTTCACCTACAATTTTGAAGACCCCTACACAATAAAATCATTATACAATACATAGGTCAGGCCAATTTTGGAATATTGCAGCATAGTATGGAACCCATACATTGCACCATGGGCAACAAATCGATTTTTTTAGTCGAAAATCCAGAACTTATCATCCGTTAGTACTAGACCTTCAGTGTCTTTGGAACAAATTCTCTACAATAAGCGCCCTTCATTTTAGGGAAAACGAAATTAGGGTGGTCCTCTCGATGTTTGAAATAAAAAAATTATCTCCCGAATGAATAAATATAGAAGAATATGACCTTCCAAAGAAATGTAGAGAAATCAATTTTAAGTAACTTTGCTGAAAACGTCGAAAGTCTATCTTCAACGGTTGTTATTTTACAGCTATTTCCCTTGTTCCTTTTAGGATGGCTCTTAAAAATTTAGTTTTTTAATATAACATCTTTGAAGTTGATTTCTCGTGAATGTCGTCTTCGAACAAAAGTTAGCTCTTTCAAATGCGCACATTTCTTCTTCAGAGACCAACTCATTAATTGTTATATAAACAGAGTTATTGACGATTTTATGCTCAAAATTGAACATTTTCTAAGCTAAATAACTCCGAAGGTGGCAAAAAGTGGCAATCAATGTTATGACCATCTGATAGTACTTCAAAAATACTACAAAATAAGGGGTACATGGTTTGTCTCCTAGCGACTCTTCATGTGAAATGTTTGCTTATAAACTACCTCTGTTATAGAGAAGGTATGCGGTATTCATCTAAATTCGTACTTAAAATATATACATATTAATCATAGTCGCCGTTCTTATACACACACACACACATCCGGATCTCCGATGCAAATCAAATTTAATGGTGCTCTCGGAAGATGTTATTCTAAACTTGTTTCGTGGAGTGAAATTGTACATAAAACATGTGGTTTTTGGACTAAAATGAATGTTTGGAGTATTTGCATGGCATACGTTTTATTCGCATGGCAAAAAAAAGAAATTATTATCAACATATTACAATTTATTGAAAGCTCGATTTTATGGTAAAGGAAGCACCCTTTGTTTAGCATTAATGATTTAGTTGTCTTTTATTAATTATATTACCTCCTCTGTTTCAGTTCACTGTAATTTTCCCTAATAATTTCCCAAAATACCATTTCTTGCTTTCGGAAATTAACAATAAAAAATTCCACGTAAATGTACGTTGGGGAACAAGCTGTTCAGCTCTCATTTAAAAATATTTTTTATTATTATCAAACGGATAGATTGGCAGCCTCCTCCTTCGGATTTACTTTCCATACACGGCAAAAAAAACTTTATCAATGATATCAATATAAATTGCTTATTTTCGGAAGTTATTCGAGCTGTCAACTGTGGGTACTTTTTTGCCTTTAACAATGAGTACTTCTAATCCATTTCACAATAGCTCGATGAGGTTATGCCAATGGGTATATTGATGCTAATAATGGGAATTACTTTGAATTACTTGAATTACTTCAAGCGAGATAACCTACAAATTAAAAACGGCAGTTTAGACTTTTAAGGATGGTGCAAATATGCGATAATTCAACAATTTCGACTGCTCTAGAAGATTCGGGGATTCTGTCAAGTGACAATTTTTATGTTGATTTTAGGCTTTAAGATAGGGTGACCATATCAGGCGAGTAAAAAACCAGGACAGTCGAAAGGGTACTGATTCCCCCCGTTACCTCTCAATCGACATTGCCTTTTCCGCATGTGGCAGTTAAAAAGTTATGGGGTCTGGCAGGCAGAGCTTGCACAGTAAAAAAGTTATGGGAGTCTGGGAGGAAGAACTCTGCCAGAAAATCTTTCATCGGAATTCCACAGTGGCAGTTCTTGCTACACCACCATAAACAAACGTTTAATGCTGAGATGGTCTATGCAGTACCGGCGAGGAGTTTCCAGTACTAAAAACACGACATGGACGTAAATCAGAAACATCAGTGATCCCAAGTCCCTGCGCTATGCCTGGCAATCTCCATTGACAACCATTATCTCTCGACTTGACAGCTGCAAAACCTACCGTTGTTACCACAAATATCTCCGTTTAATCGATTATATGAAAACTGGCGGATAGCTTGGTGTAAATAATATCAGTTTGAGCCCGAGCTTGAAAAAATTGACATCCCTGCGTGAATTTGAAAGAAAACAAAATTCAATTCATGCACGTCGCGATGAAAGAAATGTTTGGTTCGTTTCCTTCGTTTTCGTTCACGCTATTCTCGCTGTTAATGTTGTATGGGCTTTCACGATTACCTGGTTTGAGTTGCTTGTGGGGCCTACGGGTCACGATCGCGTATCTGTGTTCTTTGTTATTTACTTTAATATCGGTGGTGCTGGCAGTTGTTTGGGAAGTAGTAGGCGTTCATGCTGTGCGTACGTTCTGTTGTTCCAGTATTCGTTGGTGCCAGAGCTGCAACTCCGGTGGTTTGTGATTTAGTTGATGTTGATGAAGGGCTTGCAGTTTATATTGCTTCGTTAGAGGTTTGTGTACATGGTTTCTCGTAGTGTGTCTTCTTGTATAACAACGTAGGACACGCAGGAGTCTGTCCTTCATACGTGCACAGCGGGATTTGAGATTTGGTCACGCGTTTTGCTTTGAATTGAAAGTTCAGATATGAAGGAATAGGTCACTCGCATTCTCACGAAACAAAAACCGTTGGAAATACCTAAATTTTCTCCGGGTTTCAAACTTAAAGGATTCCACCGTTACGTATTCCGACATGATGGTTGTAATAAATTTATTAATAGTACCCAGGTGTTCATCGTACAGACACATATCAATCTTATCATTGTCAATATAAATGGGTATCTTGGTCCTAACATTATCATGCTCAACGGCGTATTGCATGTTGTCTTCCATTGCGTAGCTTTCCGTTATAGCCAAAATTTTAAATGTTATCAGTAATGAGTGTAGTGAGCTTGTATAACGACGACTTCCGTTAGTCTAAACTGCATTTGCAAATTTGCTGTTGAATTTTGCTGTTGAGTTTCAAACATCTTGAAATGAATGATCGATATCGTATCAATTAAAGTAACGGTGCTTTATTGTTCACACTGGCTTTGGACGAAATTTATTATTCGATTGCTTTGCTTGTTTATAGTACTGGCACGGTACATATAGACTTTAGGTAGAAACATTCTTTAGGTAGAAACATTCGTTTGATTCACTGCACTGTTGACAAGCAGAGCGACTGATTAGGTGCTATTTTTCTTTTTATGGAATGGATTTCCAGTAAGACGAAAACAAGTCACTAGCAAGAGAACTCAAGTAGAAGCAGAAGCACCAAAATGCCGATTTGTCTTTTCAGAGGTACGAAAGGGAATTCTTCGAGTCCCGGATTGAATGACGATTTAAGCCAAGAAAAAGCGCTGTTGTTTCATCGATATTGACGAGGTACTCTTGGGAGATTTAAAAAACCATCGAAAGGTACAATTGGGAGATTCGACTATATTAAGTTTTGTTTGTCACATTCCGATTGAGGATGAGTATACGTTGCAGTTATGGTTGCGGTCAGTCGTTACTGCGATCTAGAGCATAGTGAAAATCGAAGACTGAATAGATAGAAATATATTAGGCTTACAGGAGAAAAACCAGGACAAATCAAGCATTTTCCTCGACTTCCCAGGACACCAGGACAGACAATGCAAAACCAGGACATGTCCTGAGAAACCAGGACGTATGGTCACCCTATTTTAAGATAAAGATTCTATCAGGATTCAGGGAAATAGTGTAAAACTGGTGCTGCATAATTTTTTTTAAATTCAGAATTTTTTTTCATTCTGGGTCGATTTTTCCACAAGAAATAATAGGTAAAAGGCAACCAGGTTGACGTACAAGCTCTTTACCCATTAAGTGGGTTATTCCACTTTTATTCCAAATGGGCTGTTTTCTACGCTTTAAAAGGTGCTTTATTTTATCAGTGTAGAAATTGTTGAAAAATTTACCACTGAAAAAATCAATATCCTAGTTTTTTAAACTAATAAGTTGGTCTCCAAAGAAAAAATAGACACTTATCAGAACAAAATTTCAATTTTTTTGGAAAATTGACCTCAAAAGTATTTTATTGAAACATTGTTTTTTAAAATTCAGGCCAAAGCAATTAAAAGAAAACGCCGTAAAATAAAAGCCTCTGTCGATAGTTTAGGAATTGTCAACAAAGTTACTCAAACATGATAATTTTTTAATTTTCAGTAGGGCTTTATACTTCTATTGTTATTGTTCAGGAGAAATTATTTTCATTCCAAAAATCAAGGAGACCACTCTGTTTTTTACACCGAAATGAAGCGCACTTATTGCGAAGAAATTCTTTTGAAGACACTGAATATCTAGCACTTACGGGATATAAGAACTGGATTTTCAACAAAAAATCGATTTTTGGCCCATGGAACAGAGGTAGTTTATAAGCAAACATTTCACATGAAGAGGCGCTAGGAGACAAACCATGTACCCCTTATTTTGTAGTGTTTTTAAAGTACTATCAGATGGTCATAACATTGATTGCCACTTTTTGCCACCTTCGGAGTTATTTAGCTTATAAAATGTCCAATTTTGAGCATAAAATCGTCAATAACTCTGTTTATATAACAATTAATGAGTTGGACTCTGAAGAAGAAATGTGCGCATTTGAAAGAGCTAACTTTTGTTCGAAGACGACATTGACGAGAAATCAACTTCAAAGATGGTATATTAAAAAAACTGAATTTTAAGAGTCACCCCAAGCGGAACAAGGGACATTGCTGTAAAATAACAACCGTTGAAGATAGAGTTTCGACGTTTTCAGCAAAGTTATTTAAAATTGATTTCTTTACATTTCTTTGGAAGCTCATATCCTTCTATCTATTTTCATTCCGGAGATAATTTTTTTATTTCAAAAATCGAGAGGGCCACCCTAATTTTGTGTTCCCTAAAATGAAGGGCTCTTATTGCAGAGAATTTGTTCCAAAGACACTGAAAGTCTAGTACTAACGGTTTATAAGTTCTGGATTTTCGACTAAAAAATCGATTTGTGGCCCATGGTGCACTGTCCTGTACGACGAACGCATCGAATCTGTCCAAAAACAATTTATTTTGTACACACTTCGTAAACTAAACTGGACGACATTTCATCTTCCATCGTATAAAGCACGTTGCATGCTCATTAATATACAAACACTCAAAGAACGCCGCGAATTTGCCATGCTTTGCTTTATCAACGACATTATTTCTCAGCGTGTACAATCCGGTGTAGGTTCCGCTTTGACAAGTGCAGTAGCTCAATTAACCGAAGTTCGTGTAAATAATTCCATATCAACATTTGAAGAGGGCTAATCAAACTTTTGTTTTGCTGATTTCTCTTAATTTGCTATAATATCAACACAGATAACATTTAAAATTGATTCTACCGAGGGTAAAGATATCGATTCATGTGTATTTTTCATGAAATTCAGCTCGGCTGTGGAATAATGAGCGAAATAAGTTTGTTTACAAAAATATCATTAGCCCTTTTGAAGAATTAATATTGAATTCCTCTAGACCAAATAAATGGTTTGGACCTCATTTGGCATCGATAAAATCCCAAAGAGATAGCGTGTATAGATTAGGCCATTACAAATATTTTTTAAAAATTATGTCACCCCCCCCCCCCTTCAAAATCGCTGAAAAAAATCAGGGGGCAAATAATTTTTTTAAAAATATTCAAAATTCAAAAATTTTTCACGTTTTATATAACAACAATAACTTCCATAGAGTTTTGCTTTTCGTAACTGAAAACTATTATGGTAGTTTTAGAAATTACCATCCCATCATCAAATGAAACGTTTGCTGGTCGCGGAAGGAAGGACCCATCTGTGTATTATCAAACAAACATCTCATGGAAAGGCTAATACAGACAGACTTCTGAATCGATTCCATTTTAAACGCCACAGTCGATAGAGACATAATCGATCGTTGCATTCGAAAATAATTTAGATAAAGAAACAACCTGAATTCAAATCAGACTCCTGGAGATTTATATTTGGTTCAATATTCAATATACATGAGCTTTAGCGAAAGGTTTTTGACATTTAAAGATTTCATATGGGATCGTAGTATTCATACCGTATTTCCGCAGCCATATGTGCGATTCTTATGAACTTGATCAGATCAAAATCTGCTACCAAACCTTCCATTTAAGGCTAAGCTTGTGAAAATCGAATAAGCCGTTTTCCAAGAAGCCGAAGAGACATTAATTCTGAAATATTCCAAGAACCAGAAACATGCGAAATTTTCGAGATAGACGCTGGAATCAAAAGAACTTTGTCTGGCCATCAGCGATCAAGAATGCTCTAACAAAGCTAAATATAGATCTTACAAATAATGGTATCATCGGCACTTACCGCAGGAAGAACCGGGAATCCATTATCGATGTCAATTTTTGTAGCCTTGGAGTAACCGGAAAGATGGACTGAAAAGTGTGCGAGGATATATCCACAGCGACCACCAAGCGATCTGGTACAGCATTGATTACAGGACTATGAACTACACATGAATATGAATATGTGGGAGATATATAAACGAGTGAAGATGGAAAACAGCGATTTTTCACATGAACGTGTCCGTCGAAGAACTTGAATTTGAGGGTATCCTCTTCAACCTAAATGCGAACGAGTTCACGGCACTACTAACAAAGGCGTGTAATGCGACCATACCAAGAGATGGGAAACTGAGAAACGGTCGCCGGGTGCAATACAACGATTATCGATTTACGTATAAGTTGCCTCCGAGCTTGGAGAAGAAGTCGGAGATCACTTCGGTTTCTCATCTCGCTCAGTTCAGAAGCTAGAAATCGCTCCGCTGCAATAGCAGGGCAAGTAATCAAATTTACCCGCGCGACGCTTAGCAAAAATTGATTCCTTCTGCCTAGTGTGTGATACGTGAACAAACAATGAGTGACAATGCCAAGCAAAAGTATATCACGATGCGGGCAAACTGTGTTGCTGTTGACTACACGAAATATCCGGTAATACCATCAATTCATGAAGGGGAGCAAATGTTGAAGTTCAACGTAGCTTGCGGTACTTTATGCGGTGCAATTCCACCATTTACGTCATGCGGTACTGAATATGTTAAAAAATATTAGTCAAGCAGAATCATTCGCTTCCCAGAACAACATGAAACACGTCATCGAATGTAATGACATTTTATACAGTATCCCAACGTATATAAATGTTGACATGACCTGGCACCACGTGTTAAGGAAGATAGTTGGAGGAACTTCTTCCCAAGACGCCGCAACGGAGTTCGTGTGGTGAGAATGCGTCCGACAAAACCTATTCCCTCTTACTTGACTTTCACATGCAAATCACCTCATGGTGTTGAATATTCTCAACGAACACTAGTCACGCACCCAGGACAGATTCCTACCTGTCAATGTTGTGATCATCCGCTACACCACGGGAAACCTTGCGCAGAGACTGCTAAAGAAATTCCACCTGATACGACCAAAGCCGGTATACAATCATCGTATGTTAAACCACAACCAGTTGGTAAACCAACGACTGCAGACCGGGCATTCACAACCACCAGCTCAACAACGATCGGTCCCAGTACCACTAAACTAACTGCCATTACCAACATCGAAGTAACAACGATTACAGTAAATGTTTCTAAACCAACAACCAACACCACCAATAAGGAATCTAATACCGATGAAGAAGGATTTACAATAGCGACCCGTAAGCACAAACAACAAATAAGAACATCCGACGATGAGCAAGATGAATGCAGTACCGATGATGACATGGACGTAAACGAAAACGCAAGAGAAGACGGACCAAATGACCCCCAAGGTGCGCTCCACGGCTCAGTTGTGCTAACGCATTGAGCCGTGTCAAATATATTTAAAATTAAAAAGAAGTCAGAAAGCTCGAGGGAAGCGAGCTGCAAGAACCGCTCTCAACAAAGCAGTCAAGCTGTACAAGAAAGCCTTGCCACAAAGCCAACGCGAATTTCCTTAGGAGAGACCTACAAAGTTGGCATAACAAAGATAAAAGGCTCAGCTGCACCACCTGAAAGGTGCCCGGAAAAGATGGAGGTCATCATCGAAAGGTTTTCCCCACAACATGAATCTATTTTCGCCGTACAGTGAGGAGGATGATCACAAAGATGAAGATCGATTTACCAACAAACAGCTTATCGAGATGGCGAAAGCCATAAAAGTGGAGCGATACATGAGAGCCCGGATATGTTCAAAACGATCCGATAATTGGAAGCGACAAAAGCTGATGTTGCTTCCGATGCCGGGACAACATGGAAATCTTTCAGCGTAGTTAATATATCCCTGGTAATGTTAGAGAGATTAAGTAATCCTGAACAAGCTAACGAAGTACGCGGACCGTGAGAACGGCATCTCATGTAATTCGGCTTCCTTATAGGCAGGTCTACAGTGAAATCCATCCAAACGGTTGTGGGGACTGTGGAGACAGCAGAGATAAGGATATCGTTTTGGCGTGGTGGTTCCCTTAGGCGTGAAGAATGCTTCAATAGTACTAGCTGGGAAGCAATCGCCCATTCGCTGTACAGCATGAGTAACTCTGCAGGATATTATAGTGCTACTTTCAGTACCGAACACTGATCTACGAGACAGACAAGGGGGAATCACAACTACAACTGACGTTCCTCGACTCGACGCTGTGGAACGCAGTGTACGATGGAGTATTGAAGCTGAACCTTCCCAGAGACATAACGATTTTCGGCTTCACGGATGATGTGGTGTTCCAAGTAATCGGACAATCGCTAGAAGAGGAGACACTCGACACGGAGACGATTGCCCATCATAAAACAGAGTTGGTGATGACTAGCAGCCGAAAGACAGCGCGGTCGGAAAATATATCATCGATTTGAACTTTTAAAGTTACGATGATTATGTAAGGGGAAGGCTGTGAGAGCAACCACAGCTTTGCTTGAGGCGCCAGTGTACTGGGCACCACGAACCAGCGGAAATCGCTGGACCGAAGCATGTGGGCAGACTAGTTTCACCGTCAGGAACAAGATCGAGTAGGTCGAGTGAAGCACCAGCGGTGGGTCGTCGAGTTTTCAACGAACCGGAAGCAGCGAACCAGAAGCTACGCCCCATCCGGTATCGCCGAATTGTCCTCGCCAAGTACTGGTTGGCCCTTTGAGTAGGATTTATGGACTATGCGAGTAGATTGCGACAAAACTGGGAGCTAAATGACTCGCGCAACAGGCATCGGTATCGGGAGAACTTCCGACGAGGAATTGAGATGGCTCGCGAAAACAGGAACTAAATGGTTCACAGAAACGGGAGCCAAATGGCTAACGGAAGTTCACCACTGCGATTAGCTGGATATGTGTTCGGAGCTAAACCGCTCTAATGTATCATTTTGTCTTAAGACTGAATCAGCCTCCCTACGATATAACGCTTCGATGCAGTCTCGTGGAACAAAAGGAAGGAAGAAAAGTGAGGACTGTTAGTAGTGGTTAGGCACAAAAGTGAGTCTCACCTAGGGCCAATGCAGTTTTGAAGCTATTTAAGCATATTATAAAACATACAGACGTTTTCAGATATCGACGAACTGAATCTAGTGGTATATGACGGGTGTACCTTAAAAAGTCGAGTTTCAGAGTGATTGCACAGTCTTCCTTATATGAAAAAGGCAAAAAATGAACTGATGATTGCTATACATTTCATAAATCCGTACGACTATCAAATGAGTTTCTCTGATGTGGCTACCTACTGCGCAACAAGATGGAGAAACATGCAAAGATTTCGAAGATGTACACGGAACCGAGCCGAATTACTATCATGTACCAAGCAAACAAATCTACAAGTCTTCAAGCACAAGCGATAAACCAAAGCTGATGTTTCCACTAGAGTTCGAAAAAGTATAGTATGCACAGGATGTACGTTCGCCAGGCTACTGTATACGAAATACGCAATAGAAAAAAATATCAGAGAAAACCATATCTGAGATGAATAATTACATTGACGCATACTTTACCTTTGGATTCATTCCAGAATGTTTTCCAAAAGTGAAATGTTGCAATCCTGTTTCTGTACATTGTTATCGAGCATGTTCACCTTTGACCGATTTTCATACCTTGTGTGTACAGTCGGTCCATGTGCCGCCACAACGGAACGAAACCTATTCAAGCAACCAAAAGTTAATACCTTAATGTACTCTTAAATGTTTACATTAAGTTCTTAGAGAACTTTCAAGCTTTTATTGGGATTTTAGAAATTGCACTGTTCGGAAAATTATTTAAAACGAAAACTTTAGCATCCCTTTCCTATGTGAACTTTTGATTGATTCAGTAATGTTTGCTTGAATTTTTCTAGTAAAACAAATAGCTCAACCTCGAAATCACCCTGCGGAAACGTCCACGAGAACAATCGAAAGAAAATGTAAAAAGAAAAAAAAATTGTGTTTATTAAAATAAATATTTATTTTTTGTTTGCCCCCCCCCCCCCTTCAGAAAAAAATTTGTACTTGGACATAATTTTTAAAAAAGATTTGTAATGGCCTTATTTAAAGACACAAAAAGCTTCGAGAGCTGGTAGGCTTATAAAATCCTCCGCAACAACTATGTGCGTAAACTTAGTTTAGCAAAAAACCTATCAATTCAGCAAGAAATAAATGAATGTGCTGGCGACTCCAAAAGGCTCTGGAAATGTTTAAAAGCTCTTATCAAACCTGGAGATGAGAAAAATTCAAAGGTTATTTTTGATGGTTCGAACGAGGTGTATTCTGACGAAGTTACGGCAGAAAAACTTAATAAGTTTTTTTATCAAAAACGTTAAAGAGATTTACGAAGCCATTCCACCACCTACAGGGCGACTAGTGAATGAAAGCGAGGAAACCGAAAATCAGTTTTGTGTTTTCAAGCCTATCAATATGCTCAAACTTAAAGAAATTGTCTCGGACCTTAAAAATTGTTCGGGAACGGACAATATTACTAAACGGGTGCTGGTGGATGCGTTTGACATAATTGCTGATAAACTGTTAACAGTTGTTAATGAGTCGCTCCGGCAAAGTGTTTTCCGGAAGCGTGAAAGAAGACGGTGGTAATTTCTGTTCCAAAAGTGCCAAATGCATCACGAGCAGAGGATCACAGGCCGACAAATATGCTACCGATCTACGAGAAAGTTTCAGAGACGGTCGTTAAAGAGCAATTGATGGGCTATGTAGATAGTGCTGGTATACTGTTGTGTGAACAATCAGGATTCTGGAAAAATCATTCGTGTGAAACAGTGCTTAATCTATTATTGTTGAAGTGGAAGCAGGCCATTGAGAATGTAAAAGTTGTCTTGGCAGTTTTTGTTGACTTGAAACGAGCATTCGAAACAATTGTTCGCCGTAAACTGATTTGCGTTTTGAAGAAATATGGTGTAAGAGGAAATGCTTTTGAATGGTTCCGCAGTTACTTAGAAAGACGTATACAAGTTACAAGGTATAACCGCGCTACATCATCGGAAGCCGAAGTTAACCTTGGTGGTCCACAGGGTAGTGTACTATGACCACTTTTGTTTATCCTATATAACAACGACATGAGAAACATTTTGGAAAATGCGGAACTAAATGTTTGCTGACTGTGACTTGTTTTCCATCGGTAATAGTTTCGATGAGTGCATCAGGCTAATGAACTTTGAGCTGACGAAGTTAAGTGATTGGCTGAAGTGGAAAAAACTCAAACTGAACATTTCCAAGACCAAATATATGACTGAAACTACACGGCAGATAAATGAAAGTACTACAACAGTTGAAATAGGTTGAGAGATAGTTGAACGAGTTGCAACTATCAAATATCTTGGGGTCACATTGGACGAAAAACTAAGTTTTAATGAGCACGTGAACTATACAATCCGGAAAGCTGCCAGGAAGTTTGACGTTCTTTATAGGATTAATAGGTTTCTCACATTTGACTCAAAGATAACTGTTTACAAGACCATAATAGCTCCCCATTTTGATTACTGTGCTTCTATTCTGTTCTTAGCATCCAAGAAACAGCGTAAGCGAATGCAGATCTTACAAAACAAAATAATGCGACTGTTACTACGATGTGACAGGCTAATGTAGCTTTTGCTTGAAGCGGAACTGAATCAGTTTCTAACCGAATGTATGAACTGACAGCGGTTGGGGTTAGAACCTGACTCAGTTTCGGGGTCAATCGAAAACGCCATAATTCCGCGACATTTGATGCTCAATTGTTTACAATAGATGTCAGTTCTGCAACGTATTGAATATAACACACTTGTTTTCATCTTCAGAGTAATAAATGGAATGACGACGCAGTACTTGTATAGCACTGTTGTGTACGGAAGAGATGTGTACCGGTATGAAAACAGACAAGCCGGCAATCTGAGATTGTTGAGCGCTAAGAAATTGTGTACGCAGAACTCTTTATTTTATAAAGGCTATAATTTGTTCAACGCATTGCCGGAATGCGCCAAGCGGACTAATAACCTAAGAGAATTTAAGTAGGCCTGCAAGATATTTGTGAAGCAGAGGGCCTTGGATTTATAAGAGAGACAGATAAACATACATGGAAGTGACGTAAGATTGAAGGAATCTCTCATGAGTGAAAACTAATATCGAAAGATATCTGCTCGTAAACCTTCCACACTACAAAAGATGTGGATGGGTGTGAGGTGGGCCATCCCCAGATTATTATCAACTTGTATTGCTGTAAAAGACTAATGAATAATCCGAAAGACGATTACATATACTCTGTAAACGAGGTGGTGTGTATCTGTATTTTTTTGTAATCTATTAATGATCGGTTATCTGATATATGGCTCTGAGAGCCGTAAATGAGGAAAGATATACCCAGCTTCGTTGTGTTGAGCACTCAACTCCCTCTCGCTCATGCTCGCCACTTATACTAATTAAGATTTTGCAAACTGAGCGATACCCGAACCAGACCTCTAGCAAACTACTCAAATCCGAACAACAGTGCTAGATTTATTTTTATAAACTGGCTTTGCCAAACACTATTGAGTTAAAAAAAACACGTTGGATCCCATTGAAACACATAGTGTGTTTTAGTTTTAAGGGATTTGCGTCAAGCCGGCGCTAATCTATTCCGACAATGTGTTAGTGTCAGTTTCTGATGAGGCGAAGCCGAAACGCAACATAGTATGAAATAAGGATTTGTGCCCTCCTGTACAAAGACTGGTTTTTACCAACAAATTTTCACCCTAGTGAGAAATTTTGGTTTTTACCAAATTTTCCTCCTTAGGGTGAAATATAGCATAGCACGTTGGATCGCCAATTGTTACTGTTTGGGTTCATAAAAGTAATATATAATATTTTCGAACATTGAATGATTTACCCATTGCTCTCGCTTCGCTCTGTACCTAATATAGTGCTATTTTTTCTACAAAATTAACCTTCCATCGATACCAGGCATTGAAATTGTCGCTTGTCAAGTAACAACCAAAGGTAAAGATCTTTGCATAGCTCCCATATATATTCCCCCCAACTCCGCGAGTGAGCACCGCCGGCAATCTTTCATGTAAAATTAAACAGAACACGGTTATATTTCGTCAATTACGGTTTGTTAGATTGTGGCAAGTTTGGAATTACGCCAACGACAAAATTCTGATTTTTTGGTGTGCAGACTAAGCCAGTACCCGAAGCGAACATACAAAAACGTTCTCCTAATCCGTGGTGAGACAAAGAGTGCTCAGACGTGTACGCGGTGAAGGCCGCCGCGTATAAAAACTTCCGGGACGACGGGTTACCCGCTAGCTATCGACAATACGCGACGTTAGAAACGCGAATGAAGAGTTTGATGATAGCCAAGAAACCTAGTTACTGGCGCCAACGAGCACTAGCAGGTTTGAGTGCGTCGTATACTTGCATATTTTGAATGTAATTTAAGTAATTAATGAAAGTAATTAAAACTACTTCTTTTGAACTGAATAAGATACTTAATGCAATTAATGTCTTTGTACAAGTACTTAAAGTATTTAAAATACATAAAAGCGGTAGTTAAAATATTTTGCATATTTAAAGTACAAAATATCTGTACTTAAAAATATTCCAGTAATTGTATTACGGTCAATTTGTCATGTACTTTATAAATATTGGCAGTACTTAATGTATTTTATGGTATTTAACAGTACTTACGTCGTATTGAAGATTTAGTGCTTGCCCCTCGGGCGCCGGTTCGTTGACGGACTAACGAGAGAAATATCGATGAGCACCCTTTGGGGCACGGCCCGCCGTTCGCGAAACCGAAACAGTACCAACGAGAGCGTGGAGTTTTCAAACCGTTGGATATTCGATTTTGCCAAGGTTTGTCTGGATTCCGCCCCGGCACAAAAGATCTACCGCGTCGCGTCCCCTCACGATAACGCGAACGAAACACCTTTTTACATTTCTTACAAAAGAAATGTATAGGATTTGCTCAAACTTTGAAAAAATTTTCCGAGGCCCGGAGGCCCGAGTCTAATATACCAATCGACTCAGCTCGACGTCTGTATGTGTGTATGTATGTATGTACAAAATGTCATGTAACTATCTCAGCAATGGCTGAACCGATCTTAATGAAATTAGTTTCAAATGAAAGGCCTAACGTTGCCATTTGACACTATTATTTTTGATTTTCGATATGTTGTTTACTTTCTGAGATATAGACGATTTTGTCAAAACACATCAAGTTTTTCGCAAATAATTTCCCAACAATATATATATATATATATATATATATATATATATATATATATATATATATATATATATATATATATATATATATATATATATATATATATATATATATATATATATATATATATATATATATATATATATATATATATATATATATATATATATATATATATATATATATATATATATATATATATATATATATATATATATATATATATATATATATATATATATATATATATATATATATATATATATATATATATATATATATATATATATCCCATAAACTTCCCTTCCTAACAAGCTATAGATTGTTAAAATCCGTGCACGAGCGGCGGAGATATTAAACATTTTGTATTTTTAGTCCTCGCTTACCAATTTCCACTAACTAAAAATGAGATTGTTTCATACAGAGTATTGCTTTACTGGTGTTTTTGGGGGAAAACTAAACTGATTTTGAATATCGGGGTATGAAAACACATCTACGTGATTCAAGGAATTCGATGTTGAGAACATTTTGTGAATTACCTTTATAATAAATTAACTACTTCTTAAAAATCAATATATAAGTTCAATTCAAAGACAAAATAATGTGTTGATAAAAAAACAGTGAATTCTAGTATTTATCCCTTGGATTAGGCGTTGCGTTCAATCATGAGGTAAATGTTGGATGGTATATCAATACACAGATCAACAAGTAATTCACTTAGTAGTGAGATAAAAGATTTCTCATATAATTATACTCGTGGCGTCGCCGAAAGTAAAGTAGTAAGTATGTTTGAAGCCAAAAAATCTACCGAAAATTTAGCTCTTTTGCAAGACTTAGGTTATACTGGTTATGGCGCAAAAATTACTACTTACATTATTTATGATAAGAATATAAGAAATCAATATATCATACTAATATACCTATAAAAATAATGTCACTGCATTAACCAACATTTGCCATTCCTCACACGCCCCCCCCCATCTCTCTCTCTCTCTCTCTCTCTCTCTCTCTCTCTCTCTTTCTGTTTCTCTTCTTACGCATCTATCTAGCTATTTCTGTATCCATTTCTAAGTTGTGTGATAAGATCTTCTGCCAATCTGAAATATGTATTAATTGTAATTGCGAAGGTTTGAGAAAACAAAACTATTTTTTGTCTGCTGCTACATCAACTCAACTTTAATTCAATTGTATTCAAAGCCTTTATCTACACTATAATTAAGGAAATTCATGGCTATATCAGAAAAATATTTGGCTTAACTGAGTAATATGAAAGTTTAACATGAAAATTTCCAAAAGAGACATTCCATGTGCGATATTTAAACTATTCGTATCTCTATTGAATTTTGAATGAAACATATGCTCAAAGACTGAAAGCTGAAGCCAGCAAGATTGGACTTGCCATCAACGTTTCGAAGACAACCCTAGTAACAATGGAGGTATTATGATAGTTTCATAGCCACTCATAAAACTTTGATTGCACTTGTAGCGTGCTATAAAACTTCGATTGTTACTTGGGAAAATACATGAGAGGAAGAGGTTCTAGAGACGACAATATGAACCTCCCACCCGAGTTCGGATTGGCGGCGACGAAATCGAGATGGTCGACGAATTCATGTATTTGGGCTCACTGGTAACCGACGACAATGATAACAGCAGAGAAATTCAGAGACGGATCTTGGCGGGAAATCGTGCCTACTTTGGACTCCGGAGGACGCTCCGGTCGAACAAAATTCGCCGCCGCACGAAGTTGATTATCTACAAGACGCTGATTAGATCGGTGGTCCTCTGCGGCCACGAGACCTGAACTATGTTCGTTGAGGACCAACGCGCCCTTGGAGTTTTCGAACGAAAGGTGTTGCGTACCATCTATGGTGGAGTGCAGATGGAAGACGGAACGTGGCACAGGCGAATAAACCATGAGTTGTATCAGATGCACATTCGTTATATTGGTACGAACTTTCATGAGAAATAACGGATCAAAGACCAAAAATATCTACAAATTAGATCCAGGAAAAGAAGTCTCCCAAAGTATCCACTCTCGACGGGGGGTGCAACTACAATGTGTCTTCTAACTTATCGTCGTCCATATCTGGATATACTGAGTAGTTTGAACCATTTTTTTCACAGTATTGGTCTGTATAGGACTTATTTATCCATATTTCCTGCACGAGAATTCCGAACGAAACAATATGAAAGCTATAAGGATGGATGGAAAGAGACTGCATTGCAGTCAACTGAATGCATGGCTTTTATGCTATCGACATAGCCTAGACATTTCGCACTATTTACTTCAATGCAAATAAAAACTTTGAAATATCTACCTGTCTCATTCACGAATCGCATTCTCCCTGTAGTTCTCTGTTCAAGGAGCTTGAAAGCACATGTGACCTTGTCTAACTTTGCTATATTCAATTGCGCGTTAAAATACTGGACCAGTAAATTCTATTCAATACATAAATCTTTTTTTTCGGGAATATGTGACCAAAAAGTAAACTTCGAATTTCAAAGCAAATTGAACGTTCCAAGTTCCTGATAACTAATTAAGATCCAACAATAAAGTAGAAACACCAGATAATCTTAAAACGACGCGTCAAGTAAAGAAGCATCAAAACAAAGAATAAAACCAAAAAAGATGGAAGCCCTAGAAAGTCTATTGCATATTTATTAGCCTTTTCTCAGAAGATGGTATTTTCAAAAACATTTCAAAACTTTCTGATGCAATGGTTCTCAAATTCGTACAATCCGGTTTATTCATTTTTTTTATTCAAAAATGTTTTTAGCTTCTAATATATAACCATTTCATTTCAATTAATTTCATTCAGAACCTTTTTATTCGTTTTGTTCATCTGCATTTACTTATTTTATTCGTTTCATTCTTTGGATTCATTCTGATCAGTTTATTCTTTTTGTGCATTTTACTCATATCATTCATTTAACTAATTTTATTCATTGTTTTCATTGTATGCATTTTATTAATTTTTTTCCAGTTTATTCATTTTAATAATCTGACTACTTTTTCAGTTTTAATCACTTCATCCAAATAATTTATTTGATTCAATTTATTTCTTTATATTGATTTATAACCTTTTACCATTGTTTAATTTTTCATTTTAATCAATGCATTTTATTCTGCTCATTTCCTTCATTTTATTCATTTTATCACTTCAGCTCATTTTGTTTATTTGATTCGTTTGTTTTATTTATGCATTTCATTTATTTTTTACTTTATTCATTTTGTTCATCCATTCTTTTTATTCATTTGATCCATTTCATTAATTTGATTCATTGTATTCAATGGATGAATTAAATCAATTTGATTCATTTAATTCTTTTGATTCATTTGATTCATTTGATTCACTTGATTCATTTGATTCATTTGATTCAATTTGATTCAATTTGATTCATTTGATTCAAATTGATTCATTTAATTCATTTGATTCATTTGATTCATTTGATTCATTTGATTCATTTGATTCATTTGATTCATTTGATTCATTTGATTCATTTGATTCATTTGATTCATTTTATTCATATGATTCATTTGATTCATTTGATTCATTTGATTCATTTGATTCATTTGATTCATTTGATTCATTTGATTCATTTGATTCATTTGATACATTTGATTCATTTGATTCATTTGATTCATTTGATTCATTTGATTCATTTGATTCATTTGATTCATTTGATTCATTTGATTCATTTGATTCATTTGATTCATTTGATTCATTTGATGATTCATTTGATTCATTTGATCCATTTGATTCATTTGATGATTCATTTGATTCATTTGATTCATTTGATGATTCATTTGATTCATTTGATTCATTTAATTCATTTGATTCATTTGATTCATTTGATTCATTTGATTCATTTGATTCATTTGATTCATTTGATTCATTTGAATCATTTGATTCATTTGATTCATTTGATTCATTTGATACATTTGATACATTTGATACATTTGATTCATTTCATTCATTTGATTCATTTGATTCATTTGATTCATTTGATTCATTTGCTTCATTTGATTCATTTGATTCATTTGATTCATTTGATCCATTTGATTCATTTGATTCATTTGATTCATTTGATTCATTTGATTCATTTGATTCATTTGATTCATCTGATTCATTTGATTCATTTGATTCATTTGATTCATTAGATTCATTAGATTCATTTGATTCATTTGATTCATTTGATTCATTTGATTCATTTGATTCATTTGATTCATTTGATTCATTTGATTCATTTGATTCATTTGATTCAATTTGATTCAATTTGATTTAATTTGATTCATTTGATTCAATTTGATTCATTTGATTCAATTTGATTCATTTGATTCATTTGATTCATTTGATTCATTTGATTCATTTGATTCGTTTGATTCATTTGATTCATTTGATTCATTTGATTCATTTGATTCATTTTATTCATATGATTCATATGATTCATTTGATTCATTTGATTCATTTGATTCATTTGATTCATTTGATTCATTTGATTCATTTGATTCATTTGATTCATTTGATTCATTTGATTCATTTGATTCATTTGATACATTTGATTCATTTGATTCATTTGATTCATTTGATTCATTTGATTCATTTGATTCATTTGATTCATTTGATTCATTTGATTCATTT
This sequence comes from Topomyia yanbarensis, assembly GCF_030247195.1. Classification (NCBI taxonomy): domain Eukaryota; kingdom Metazoa; phylum Arthropoda; class Insecta; order Diptera; family Culicidae; genus Topomyia; species Topomyia yanbarensis. Next base: position 279,437,194 of record NC_080671.1, read on the forward strand.
GATTCATTTGATCCATTTGATTCATTTGATGATTCATTTGATTCATTTGATCCATTTGATTCATTTGATGATTCATTTGATTCATTTGATTCATTTGATTCATTTGATTCATTTAATTCATTTGATTCATTTGATTCATTTGATTCATTTGATTCATTTGATTCATTTGATTCATTTGATTCATTTGATTCATTTGAATCATTTGATTCATTTGATTCATTTGATTCATTTGATTCATTTGATTCAATTTGATTCAATTTGATTCAATTTGTTTCAATTTGATTCAATTTGATTCAATCTGATTCAATTTGATTCAATTTGATTCAATTTGATTCAATTTGATTCAATTTGATTCATTTGATTCATTTGATTCATTTGATTCAATTTGATTCAATTTGATTCATTTGATTCATTTGATTCATTTGATTCATTTGATTCATTTGATTCATTTGATTCATTTGATTCATTTGATTCATTTGATTCATTTGATTCATTTGATTCATTTGATTCATTTGATTCATTTGATTCACTTGATTCATTTGATTCATTTGATTCATTTGATTTATTTGATTCATTTGATTCATTTGATTCATTTGATTCATTTGATTCATTTGATTCATTTGATTCATTTGATTCATTTGATTCATTTGATTCATTTGATTCATTTGATTCATTTGATTCATTTGATTCATTTGATTCATTTGATTCATTTGATTCATTTGATTCATTTGATTCATTTGATTCATTTGATTCATTTGATTCATTTGATTCATTTGATTCATTTGATTCATTTGATTCATTTGATTCATTTGATTCATTTGATTCATTTGATTCATTTGATTCATTTGATTCATTTGATTCATTTGATTCATTTGATTCATTTGATTCATTTGATTCATTTGATTCATTTGATTCATTTGATTCATTTGATTCATTTGATTCATTTGATTCATTTGATTCATTTGATTCATTTGATTCATTTGATTCATTTGATTCATTTGATTCATTTGATTCATTTGATTCATTTGATTCATTTGATTCATTTGATTCATTTGATTCATTTGATTCATTTGATTCATTTGATTCATTTGATTCATTTGATTCATTTGATTCATTTGATTCATTTGATTCATTTGATTCATTTGATTCATTTGATTCATTTGGTTCATTTGGTTCATTTGATTCATTTGATTCATTTGATTCATTTGATTCATTTGATTCATTTGATTCATTTGATTCATTTGATTCATTTGATTCATTTGATTCATTTGATTCATTTGATTCATTTGATTTATTTGATTCATTTGATTCATATCTTTAATTTTATGCATTTCATGTTCAGTCATTCGTCACATTTCATTCAATATGTTAGTATGAGTCAATTTGTTTTATTAATTTTTATTTAATAACCTAATCTAATTTGATTCGTGTATTTTATAATTTTGATTTATGTTAATTTTTCTACTTATTTTATGAATTTAAAAACCTATTATTTCATTTTTTGCTTTACTTTTTCATTTCGGTCGTTTTGTTGATTTCTATAATTTATTCAGTTTATTCGATATTTTATTCGTGCAAGACTAGAAACTGTTTTCATCCCACCTCTAGTTGGGTGCCTACTTCTCGTGAGTTCTGCAAACCAATCCAATAGTGAAATGTGTAAGAAATGTCTCATCTTACTGCTAGGTGGATTAAATCGGTTTTGTTACTATGTTTCGATTGGCGCAAAGTTCTACTTTGCGCCAATCGAAACATAGTAACTTTTGGTTCAGGCGGTAAAACATGATGATGAGTTATGTTCTATCAATGACCTGGGTGCAACGCCCAACTCCTACTTAGCAGAAGGCAAAGGACTCTACACATTTCCTTTCAATCATGTCCATATGAGTCTGCCTAATCCTAGTTTTCCGTTCTAAGTTAATAACTGATTCACTCTAGAATACCTATCCGTCTTTCAATTGCATTGCTTTCGTTGTCTCAAGGTCTTAAAATTTGCCGCAAAAAGTCAACAAAATCGATACAGAGAAACACCTTTTTCAATGGTGGAGTTGCTCACTTGCTCTCTTGTCGTATAACAATAAAGCTCCAGGGCCAGACAGAATCAATTTCAACTTGTTGAAGAATCTACTATACTCTGCCAAGAGACGCTTGTTGAACTTATTTAATAAGTTTCTTTAGGCTAACATTGTCCCACACGATTGGAGACAAATGAAGGTCATCGCCATCCAAAAACCAGGGAAACCAGCCTCCGACCACAATTCGTATCGACCGATCGCAAAGCTGTCCTATATCCGGAAGCTGTTCGAGAAAATGATCATATCCCGCCTCATCAATTGGGTTGAAGCAAATGGCTTACTCTCAGATACACAATTTAGCTTTGGGATCATCCATAAATGACGTAGCATTATATGCGGGAAGGAGGAGTTTTGTATTTTGTGATGATGTGTGACGACAGGGGGTAGGGGATCATTTCATGCTACGTAGCCGTTTCATCTAACATCGTTTTTTCAATTTTTCTTTATTTTTGCATGGTCAAGGGGGAGGGGGGGGGGGGGGTAGATTTACCGTCAAGCTACGTAATTACCAGGGGGGGGGGTATTTAGGGGTTTGTGACGAAATGCTACGTTGGGGGAGGGGGGTGTTAAAAATCACTCAAAAAATGCTACGTCATTTGTGGATGATCCCTTTCGCAAAGGCAAAGGGACGAACGATTGTCTTGCGTTGCTTTCAACCGAAATCCAAATGGCCTAGGCTAACAAAGAGCAGATAACATCAGTGTTCCTAGATATAAAGGGGGCTTTTGGTTCAGTTTCTATCAACATTCTTTCAGAGAAGCTGCACCAGCATGATCTTTCAGCGCCTTTAAACAACTTTTTGCTAAACTTGTTGTTGGAAAAGCACATGCATTTTTCGCATGGTGACTTATCGACATCACGATTTAGTTACATGAGCCCTCCTCAGGGCTCATGTCTCAGCCCTCTGTTATTATTTCTATGTCAACGACATTGATGAATGTCAATTTCTGCGCGTTGAGGCAACTTGCAGACGATGGCGTGGTTTCTATAACGGGACCCAAACCTGTCGATCTGCAAGGTCCATTACAGAATACCTTGGACAATCTGTCTGCTTGGGCTATTAAGCTGGGTATCGAATTCTCCACGGAGAAAACTGAGCTAGTTATATTTTCTAGGAAGCGTGAACCAGCACAATTACAGCTTCTATTAATGGGTCAAACTACAGCTCAGGTCTTCACAGTAAAATAGGGGTCTGGTGCGACTCGGAAGGTACTTCGGGATGCCACATTAGGTATCATAAACAGAAATGCTAACGAAGGATTCTTCGTACAATAACAGGAACATGGTGGGGTGCCCACCCAGGAGACCTAATTAGGTTGTATCAAACAACGATACTGTCGGTAATCGAATACGGATGCTTCTGCTTTCGCTCCGGCGCGAACATACATTTCATCAAACTCAAAAGAATTCAGTATCGTTGTTTGCGTATCGCCTTAGGGTGCATGCAGTCGACCCATACGATGAGTCTTGAAGTCCTGTCGGGTGTTCTCCTACTGAAAAGCGATTTTGGGAACTCTTATATCGATTACTCATTCGATGCGATATCTTGAACCCGGTCGTGATTGAAAATTTCGAAAGGCCTGTTGAGCTCAATTCTCAGACCCGTTTCGTGTTCCTGTACTTTGACTACATGGCGCAGAATATTAATCCTTTTTCTTACAATCCCAACCGTGTGCATTTCATGAATACTTCTGAATCTACTGTTTTCTTCGACACATCCATGAAAGAAGAGATCTGTGGAATTCCGGACCACATACGCCCACAAGTGGTTTCAAACATTTTTTATAATAAATTCCGAGAAGTCGACTCCTCTAAGTTTTATACTGATGGATGAAACCTCGAAGGGTCCACTGGCTTCGGTATTTCAATCAAAAGTTCACCGCCTCCTACAAACTCAGTGATTCTGCTTCAGTTTATGCCGAAGAACTAACTGCCATTCAGTATACCCTTGGAGTCATTGAAACATTACCCGCAGACCATTACTTCATCGTTTCGGATAACCTCAGTTCCAATGACGCTATTCGGTCGATGAAACATGGAAAGCCCTCCTCGTATTTTTTGGGGAAAGTACAGGAGCTACTGAGTGCTTTATATGACAAATCTTTCCAGATTACCTTGGCTCCATTCCGGGCAATGAGAAGGCGGACTCTTTGGGTAAGGTGGGTGCTCTAGAAGGTGACGTTTATGAAAGACCAATTTGCTTCAGCGAATTTTTCAGTATTACTCTTCAGAGAACCCTTGGAAGATGGCAAAACTCGTGGAGCAATGGGGAGCTAGGAAGGTGGCTATATTCGATAGTCCCCAAGGTATCGACAAAACCTTGGTTCAAGTGGATAGATGTGGGTCGTGACTTCATTCGTGTGATGTCTCGACTTATGGCAAACCATTACACGCTGGATGCACATCTCCGGCGTATTGGGCTCGTAGGTAGTGGTATCTGCGCTTGTGGTGACGACTATCACGACATCAAGCACATTGTCTGGGCATGCACCGAGTACAGTTCCTCCAGGCCACAGCTAATGTATACCTTGCGGGCCCGAGGAAGACCAATCAACGTCCCGGTTCGAGATGTGCTGGCAAGCCGCGATCTCATCAATATACAATGCCCCTTCTTATTTCTTATCTTTCTCAGAAGCGCCCTCTTCCACTTGTACCACGAAGGTTTGATGCGACTCCAAGGCGTCACAAAACATCTCTGTCGAATGAGCTAACAAACACGGGACCTACAGCACGAACATCACACGCGCAAGCGCAACTCGAAGTGTTGCCGATCCACATCTGAGCCGTACTACGAAACCGTCTGGAGAAACCTCTGCCGTCATGGCATCTCCCGCCTATTGTACCGTCCGAATGGTATAACCATCATGTTGCTGATTCGAACAGACACGCGTCACCTCTATTTATAACTTTTCGTATTTGATTGAGCCACTTAGGCGCTTTCTATTGATGGCTCTGCCTGGAAAACTGACTCGCAAATTTCCCTTTTTGCCTTTCTCATATAGAAAGGTTGTGCAATCGCTCTAAAAATCGTCAATGTCCTAATGCCCTAATGTCGGCCCGGAGGGCCGAATGTCATATGCCATTCGACTCAGTTCGTCGAGATCGGAAAATGTCTGTGTGTGTATGTGTGTATGTAGAAAAAAATGTCACCTCTGTATCTCAGAGATGGCTGAACCAATTTACACAAACTTAGTCTCAAATAAAAGGTACAACCTTCCCATCGGCTGCTTTTGAATTTTTTGTTGATTGGACTTCTGGTTTCGGAGTTACGGGTTGAAGAGTGCGACCACACAGCAAATTGCCATATAAACTGAAATGAAAAATTCTCAAAGGGGGGAGTAAAGGAAAATTTCAAAATCGAATTTGTATTTTGGATGCCAAATGACTTTAAAATGCATGAAACGTTGAGATTTGACGTAATCTCGAAAAAAAATTTTTGATGAAAATTGACTTTTTTGACTGGCACATTTTTGCCTTTCTCATATAGAAAGGTTATGCAATCGCTCTAAAAATCGTCAACCTAATCCCGGCCAAAAAATTTTTATGGCTTGTATAAGCTTAGGTAGGGAATCAGAATACATTGGCTCAAATGGCACGTTCCCCGTACATAGTCGGGGATTTGTGTGATAGGCTTAGGTAGGAGTATGCAGTAAGGGGTTGCTACTTTAAAATTATAACTAGTTCAAAATTTCTTAACGGATCTTCCTCCTTGATTCGCCGCTGGTTTTAAGCGTTGTTTCAGTGTCGGCACAAAGTATCTCAAAATCGCTGTCGATCCATTGTATATACTATGTGCAAATCATCCTGAATATGTAATATACATTTACACCATTGTATTGAACATAATGAGCCATGGGATCGTAGTTTGGACAAATGAGAAAGGCACAATTGGATTAAAACAGGTTTTTTCATCAACTTTTCAATTTTACCGATTTTCAAGACTACTTTAATTGCAGAGATTATTACCAATATTTAAGTAAGAGCGTTTGTGAATCCGCCTATAATCAATGTAGTAATAGCGGAGTTACAAGCGTGCAAACCTTACATATAGTTTCGTTACATAGGAGATGTTTTAGATTTTAGAACACCTAGCCCCAGATAGTGGAGTAATACATTTTTAATGTCAAAAAATGAAAATGAACACCAAATACAACTACACAACTCAATTATTCTAACTCTATTTCAGATGCACATTTATGTGAAGCAGATGTAAATTATGAGCAGATGAGCTCAGCGGACGAACAATTATCAATATCCAGTAAAAAACTCCGAAGGAGTCGAACAACATTCACATTGATGCAACTTTCTGCTTTAGAACAAATTTTCGAACGAACACACTATCCAGACGCTTTTCTGAGAGAAGAAATAGCAAATAAAGTGGGATTAAGTGAGACACGCGTGCAGGTAGTATTCATGAAATAAAATCAAGCAGTTCTTTATAACTTTATATTTTTCTCTAGGTGTGGTTTCAAAATCGAAGGGCTAAGTTTCGCCGCAACGAGCGTAATGTTACTTTGAATACACAGTCTATATCAACCATACAACCAGTTATGCACTTCCATCAATTGGCTAATCAAAATAAAATTCCAAATAAACAACACAGTCTTCACGCAGATCAATCTAGTTCATATACTTTTAATTTGCAAAATCTCAGTGCAATTTTCTCGAGTTCAGCCCAAGTGGGTAGTTTTTCGTATGAAGAAACAGTTTGCTCACAGAATTTGAGCTCATGCTATCATTCGACAAATTACTCTCAATCAATAATGCCGAACTATAAATATTGACATAGAATCGATTCCGTTTGGTAAACACTACACCAGTTAACTGTAAATAGTGGTCATATTCCAGCAAGCTTGGATCGCTAGTGAAAATTATGAGTTTCATTTAATTATTACAGATTACACTAATATATTTATACTCTTATCACATACATTTGTTTTCTGAATATTTCAATTATCACATTATTTAGACCAGTATTCAATTACTAACATGAATCTCCGGTTTAACGTCGTTGTTTTAAATCTACGAACCGCGAAACAAACAAAATATGAAGTGCAAGTTTAGGGTAAATAACCGTCCTTATTTCAAAGGACATGCCCTTATTTTCGAAGTATTTTTTGATGTAAATTTGTTGCAAAATGACAAGCCGTCGTATAATTTTTTTCTGTCAAAATACATCAAGAACATGGTGTTCCCAATGCGATAACGCAAAAATTACCCAAAATTGACTCCCCCTCCCCCCATGTAACAAATTGTCACAAATTTCTCTATCCCCCCTCCCCTATTACGTAACAAATTCCATAAAAAAATTTTTTTTCTTCATTAAAAGCATGTTACGTAACGTTCTAGCTTACTCCCCCTCTCCCAAATGTAACAATATGTCACAATTTCTCGGACCCACCCCCTCTAAAAGCGTTACGTAAGTTATGAATGGTCCCTTATGCGACACGTATTGTTTTTTCTGCTGTCAGTCATCACACATGCCAATGAAAAAATTTAGAACAGTGTTCTATTCGTGTTTTAAATTGTAGAAAATTTAAAACAGAATAGTCGAGCTGTTTTAAATCTGATCCAAAAAAGTGCTCGAAGAATAGAACTGCATCTACATCTACATCACTACATCAATTTTGTTATTGTTTATCACCTATGTGACACATATTTAGGGTTTTCGATTGATGACACTGGCACCGCGCCACTGTTTTACACTGGCACTCCAGTACAAATCGAGTGCACGCTTGAATGTGTGCGTGCAGTTGCCCGAGCTGTCATTTAACAGGTGATCTTCGGCCAGATCTGCAAGTTGATAAATGTGGTCACAAATCGTGGAATCGAGGTGGTAAGTAATATCAATGCTTCTGCTAAACGGGTTTAATTACTTTCAAATAAAATCCTATGTATTGTCTAGCTTCCCACAAAATGCTGCTGGGCGCTTGTCGCAGTGTGGTTGCTTATGTGAATTGCATTTTTACCGATGCATATTTAATGCCGTTCTTAGCCAGCCCTAGATTTGATAATCTAATGAAGGAGCACAGGTAGATGAGAGTAACACACGATTGAATGAAACCATTCTTATATCATCCTTATTTCCAGTCAAACACAAAATTGTTGGAGCAGAGGAAGATTAAGCATAAGCATAAGAGATCACCCGTGGCTGCTACTCCGTTATAAAAATTGTTGGAGCAGAGGAAGATTGCATGAAAACTAAAGCTTTTTTGAATCTGCGAACAATATCCAGTGTTTCCACTTCATGCAATGTGGGATTCTTGTGGATACACACAGGCCACTGCGGGTAAACTTTGGAGCTGTTTATTTCGGGGGAAAATGCTACCGTCATCTACAAGCAGCAGTCTTTGGAAAAGTTGTCTATGAATACAAGGGGATCCATATAGTGAAGATTTATGCACACATTCAGTTAATATAAGATGATATATAGTTCAAGATCTGATTATGTAGAATAGTTTTTTCCACTACAGTTGCTACATGGCGCTACAGTCTTCATGGGACTGACTAGCGAAGGGGGCGGTGCTAATGAGCATGTTACTATTATGAATGTCTGTATCCCAAGATCATGCTATGATTTAAAAGAGTGCTTCCCCTCGGAATGTTCCTACGCAAGGCAAGAGCTATCTGAACATACAACCGTCCAGTATATGGTAGAATAAGCGTCGTTTTGAAAATTTCTGCAGATTTTGTATGTAAATAAAGTGAATGAGAATAAGAAAAATTCACTCAATAGAAATTTTACCAGTAAGTATTCTACCCATGATCGCATATTTGTCCTATTTTCTATGGGATTACCTATCTTTATGGGACGGATTTGTGATCATGGGCAGTATTGTCGTTATGAAAGTTCTAAAATTATTCAAAGTACATATTTTTGCCTTTCTCAATTGGAAGGTAATGCAATTGCTCTGAAAACCGACTTTTCAACGGAGGCCCGGAGACTTGAGTGACGTACACCATTCGATTCAGTTCGTCGAGTTTGGCAAATGTCTGTGTGTGTTTTCTTTTTTTATAGTAAGGTTTAGAAAGCTTCAAAAGCCTGGCCTGTAGTGTATTGGCACTGTGTGGGACTCACGGACTCACGTTCGTGTTTAACCACTAGAAACAATCCTTACTTTTTACACCCTTCTTCCCCACCGAACTACGACAAGGTATTAGTTCGTGGGGCGGGGGAGGGGGGTTCGTTGTGCTTTCGTCGCACCTCTTTCTTCTGCTCTATTTTGGAGCCTCACTTAGTTCATAGAGTGGCTCGACCTATGAGCTTTGATTTCACTTTCGACTCTTCTCTCGTCTCTTGTCTTCATCTATTACGTACCCGTTTTGCTCTCGTCCTCGTGAGCCGTTTAGGTGCTGATTCCTTGAGCCATTTAGCTCAAGTTTCCGTGAGTTATTCAGCACCTACTTCCTACTCCGACCGATAGCTCCCCGATGGAGGAATTTCACCCGACACCGATACTCGCTTCCTTGAGCCATTCGCGCCGATACCGATGTAGCTTTTTGTGAGCCATTTAGCTCCCCGGTAGGGTGTCGAGGTCGGTCCGGTGATTCCCGTGAAGCCTGACGTCAAGTTCACTGGCGCCCCAAACGACCCAAGCTCGGTGTTATGTCGCGTACTACTTAACTGGTCCCCGGCGATGGACGTAGTATACACCGTCAGAGAGTTCCCCGGCAGCGAAATTTCTCCCGAAATCAGATTTGTGGTTTCTCGGCGGCGTTCTAGCCAATAACGCTACTTTGTTGGTCCCTTCGCCACTTCCTCTGCAGCTCGGAGAGTATACTTGTAACCACTCTGTTGACTGCGTACCAGATACGCTCGTCGTGGCACATCTTTTCGACGATATTGTCCACTGTCATACCAAATATACTCCTACGAACTTCTTCGAGCCTAGGGCATTCAAATACCACGTGTTTCTTGCACGTCCATACACTCCGGGCAAATGGGTGACGAAGCATGTCCAAACCGATGCAGGTACTTCCAGAAGCATCCGTGCCCGGACAAAAACTGCGTCAAATGGAAGTTCACCTCTCCATGTTTCCTATGTACCCAAGCAGATACATTCGGGATGAGTCGGTGGGTCTACGTTTCTTTCTCTGCCACTTAGCCAACAAGTCTGCCCGGACCTGTCTCCTTGCATTACATGTATTTCTCCGCTGGTAGCATTCCACGTCCTCAGCCAGAAAGATGCAGATGGGAATCACCCCGGCAATTACGCAAACCGCCTCCAACGACATCGTTCAGTACGTACTCGCGACACGAACAGCCATTAAGCGAAACATGCTTGTCAACTTCGTCCGGTTCCGCTTTGAGTTCAGTGCAGCAGCCCAGGCCGGAACGCCATTCCTCAGTATTGAGGATGTCATCCGGTACCAGTTTCTCAGTTTTTTTTCCATTTTCTTAACATGTCCTTCTCATCTTTGACTGTCTTCTTGCTCTTCCGAAGTTCCCGCTTCATCATTGCCCAGTTTTGCTTCACCGGGCGCAGCTCCGAACAGTTTGGCGGATTCATGTCCTTTGGAACAAAATGGACAGAATTGGCCTCATACCACTCCAGGACACTTTTAGAATAGTGGCATGATGCCAAATCTGGCCAAAATAGCGGAGCTTCGTCGTGCTGCTGCAAGAACGGCAAAAGGCGCTTTTCGAGGCACTCAGATTTGTAGATCTCGCCATTTACTGTGCCCTTTGTCACGAAAGGCTCACTCCTCTGTCCGCAAGAGCAGATGGCCTGCCAAATGAGATATTTGGAGGCGAACTTCGACATTTTCTTCTTCTTAAATTTGTCGTCCACATAGAACTTGCTCTTGCCGGTGAAAAGCTCCAACCCCGGAATTTGCTTAAAATAGGCTTTTATATACGTTTCGTCGTCCATCACACAGCAGCCATATTCTGTCAGCATCTTCTCGTAGAGCTTCCATGCCCGAGTTGTAGCCGTCGATTGTTGCCGCTCATCGCGGTTTGGGAAGTTCTGTACCTTGTATGTATGTAGTCCAGCTCTCTTCTTTGCATTCTGGACGAAGCTCTGCGACATGCCGATCTTTTTAGCCAAATCACGGCTTGAGACGTTGGGATTTGCTTTAATCATCCGCTTCACATTTCCCTCCGTATTTTTGTTCTCCGGTCCCGGTTTTCTTCCAGCTCCTTTGCCGTGGTCCAACGTCAACCGCTCCTGGAACCGCTTCAACACTCTGGAGACGGTTGAATGGTGAATGTTCAACATTTTTTATAACTGCCGGTGCGACAGGTCAGGAAATTCCAGGTGTTTGGAACGAATTTGTTCTCTCGACTTGCGTTGGTTCACCTCCATTTTCGTTGAATCGAAAAACACGACTTCGAGTTTGACAGCATGTAAACAATAAACATCAACATCTTCACCTCCTCAAGGGTCTTGCCGATTATCGTCAGGACAACATCATCTGCAAAGCCGACGATCTCAACTTCCCTGGGCAGTTCAAGTATTAACACTCCATTGTACATTATATTCCAGAGCGTTGGATCGAGTATGGAGCAGGCTTCATTTTACTCATCTTAGCAACGAAGAGAAATATTTTACCCGCATTTAACATGAGTTTTATTTTGGTGCGCTTTTTTGCCCAGTAACTAGGAGAGCAGAGAGAAACCACATGCTCTCATTACTGATTCCTCTTGCTTGTGACAGAGCAAACCTTTACTAGATGCTCTGCTTTAACCTCATCATAGTCTGGTGGAGCAACGGAGATAAATTGCTCAGTTGGCAGATGAGAATAAAATAGTTTTCTCATTAGCCCCAAGGGAACCAAATTTAGTTCGCTTCACATCAGTGTTCGAATATTTAACTCGGCTTTCATAATAAGTATCGATGTTTTACCTTCTGGGAATAGTAAAGATGTTTGAATTGACAGCTTCCAGTTCAAAATCGCTGAACAACATTAAGGGGTTACGACACTGTAGAGCTCGAACAAATGGACATATTTCGGAATTTTTTCTTCGCACAATAAAGGGATGAGTTGAAATGTTGTTAAAAGGAATTTATAACATATGTATTGGATCAGAAAAGTATTTTTTCCAGTAAGTTCATCACAAGATGGCAATTGTGCAGCATGCGAGTTTTTTAGGTAGAGGTCCACGGCCTGAAAACTATCTCCCGTAATTTTAAACCTAGAGCCAAAAAAATAGTCTTTTTGATTCCTTATGACAGTGGCAAGCGACTTACGTAGGATTTTTTCTCTATTTTTTGCTTTTCGCGAAATGGTGCACTATTAAATGAAAAAAACGCCGAAAATACTATTAAAATCGAAACAAATTGTTAAGTTAACAAAAAATAAGCAATAAGAGATTAAAATCCTACATACGTTGCTGGAGAAATCAATTTCGAATATGCTGTGAAAATTTCAAAACAATCAAAAGCCATTTGTTCGACTTGTATTTCCGGCCAACTCAAAAAAGTGGGTTTGAGGTTTACACATAAGACGTTGCGGATGAATTGATAATTTGAACATTTATATATCGTATTCGTCTTCCATTTTTTGGGATATAATTTTTATCATGCTAAAACACATTTTGGACTAATAAATATAAATTCGAATTTTAAAAATTCTACTGTGATGTAACCCCTTAAATGCCTATTAGACTGATAGGATGTTGAGACTATTTTCATCCTAATTATATTATAACCCTACTCATTTGAATCTTTTGTTTAAAGCAGCGTCTGCCATCTTTCTTCATCTCATTGCCGTAAATAGCAGGGTGAAAATTAGGGCACTCGAATTAAGTTTTCGTTGCGTTTAAACACCAATATTTTACCAACCGCCTTAATCCAATCTTTGCCATAATAAAATCAACGTTGTCTTCAAATCATTCTCACGTTTAATAAAAAGTGTCCTAATATTAGTGTAATGCTCATATGTCTATTAATTTGGTCCACCAAACGTGCATAGATTACACACTTAGTTTGAATTATTGAGTATTGGAAAATTTTACTTCGGTTTTCAACAGCAAGCCATTCGGTAATTAATTTAGTAAACCAATTCTGTTACCGAACTCTCCGCAATATTACGTTTTTATCCAAACGTCAAAAATACTCAGAAAATTTTCAGATGAGGATTGCTGACTTGTTCAGTAATTTGATCATTAAATTTGACGAATTGGTAGTGGAAATTAATTTACCAGCTTTTAAAGGTTGAACAGAAAATTAAAATTCTAACGAAAGTAATCTTACATTTCCTGAATTTGATTACGAATTTTACTCCGGAATTTCTGAACACAAAACATTCTCATTATCAAAAAATCTTCAGTAATTATCAATAAAGCCTAATTATTTCCACTTTTTCGCGATTGAATCTACACTTCCTTGCACTATCAGGCTTCTAATTATTATACTTGCGAGTCAAATCCTTTTTCCGAAATCGTCATGTGTAAAATTGCCCTAGTCAAGGAATAAATACACCTCAAACATAATGACAACCACAAAAATCTTACTATTACTGCTTTCACTGGGTTCTGTTGAAAATTCATGGTTTTACGAAATACTAAGAAGTATTCACAATGTGCAAACACGTCGTATTAATGTTTTTCCCCCGTAAATGGCGATTTAACAGATGGTTTGTTGTACGTGTTTTGTATGTTTTTGACGAGATTCGATGATGTTTAACTTTTTGCCGAACAAGTTAGTATTTTACTGAATGGTGGATAATTTACCGAAAAATGCAAAAGTAATAATAAATTCAATTAAGAATATTCCAGATTTTAGCAGCAAATTATTCGTAAATCTACCGAAGGCGCTGAAAAATGAATATGCTTTCGCAATTTTTTAAATCAATTGCTGATCTCCGTTAAATATTACTGTGCAAATCGTCAAATGAATTTACTGAACAACTTTGGGTTGGCTTAGTGTGTACATATAAATGGCTGGTTTGAATATGCAAAGTTTAAATAAAGCACTCATTTGATATAAAATATCGCCATTCTGAAACCATCTTATTTTATTGGCATTTTTTCACACATGCTCTTTCTGTAACTGAGCATCTGATGAGGAACACTCCCTCTTAAATTGGGCGAGAATTAATACTTTCGCATCCCCCTGCGTGGTAGATAGATATGCGTGAACACAAAAAATTAAAGGGTTGTGTAAAGGACACGACCACGGTGACATTAAAAATGTAGCTTTTTTCAAGAGCGTGCAAATGAATTTTATCTATCACACATATCGACTCACGTTCCTGTTCACTCGCCTGTTTTCATATGCTACAATTTGCTATATACCCTCCCCATCAAACATAATTTATTGAAGGTCTTTTAACGGTAATCTATTAATTAATCAAGTATCTCACTAGGTGATTGGCATTATTTGGCTGATCCATCTAGTAAAAATAGGTTGGTCTGTCCAGAAAATATATTCAAAAGAAAAGTTCCATTTTGAGAACTGTGATGAGGAAGCCCACGTCCGCCAACGGAAATATACAGATTCTCCATGAAATATGAAATTTCATTTTCCATTTAAATTTTCAATAATGTACTAATGAACTTAAGTAAACAATCTTAAGTTTAAGTATTTCTTGATCGATTAGTGGTGGAAAAAATGAAATTATTTGATAAATTACATTGTTATGCAACGTTCGCACTACCAGTTAAAACGGGTTTTTATGCTATCTTGGTGACATTTTTCTTGTTGCTAATTATTAAAACGTGTTATAACTCTGTAGTGTAAACATTGTATTATTAAACCAATTCTGCAGCGTTTTATGTTATATAGGTGTTTTATGTGGTAATAGGACTGACATAATTATATCTTCAGTACAGCGGTTTGTTTCATAATTTAAAACAGATTTATTTTAAAATTTAAATTAGTATACCCAACCGTTTGTTGAATACTTTAAAACGCAATTAGAACTGTGTTTTAAATACATAGGGTAGGACAGATATTATGACTGGATAAACTGGGAAAACAATTTTAAGTCCAGTAACGCTTAAGACATGGCTTGAATTTGAATCGAAAAAGAACACCCGCTTCAACTGCTGCTGGGACGGTAAGTTCTGTTTTAAAATTTTCCGTTGTGTGCAGCACGAAACAAAAGTGTTTGGAATGTGATTGTTTCCGATGCAATTACACTCAGATTTTTCACGTAGGGGATACAGGCCGTGTAAATGAAAAACCGCGTAAATTTAAAAAAAAAACGCGTTAATGAAAACCGCGTAAATTTCAAAATCCGCGAAAAAACCTGAGTGTACTCTCCTATATAAAATACTACGCTGCTGAACAGTGCAATAACTACACAAGCACGTTGTCAGATGCCTTACTGATAAAAAACATATAACCGAAATATGAAACATGAAAACCAATAGGCTCTTTACCCTACGCAGCTACAACGTTACAACGCACACGCATGCATAAAAATAAATATATTTTTTCAAACGCAACATTCTTAACCAGCACACACCGTATTGAATTAAATCCAAACCACCCCGTCCACCCACTACGCAAATCATTCTGTGACACCGTGCTGGTACCCGAAAAATCCGCACACGGCCACCGCTGCCGAAAATGCATAGCGTCTACCGCTTATTGTAGTGCCCAGACGCTGCAGCCATGATCTTACCCGTTCGACATAAGAACAAAAACTGATTCAAACGGGTACGCGTCACCTCTATTTATAAACTAACAGTATATGGTTTAGTCACTTAGGTGCGAGTGTGTGCAAATGCCAACGTTACCGAAAATCGATAGCGCTTATTGTATCGCCCGGAGACGATGTTGCTCATATGGGATAAGAGCAACAACTGATTTAAACGGACATGCGTTGCTTCTATTTATGACTTTTCGTGTTTCATTGAGCAACTAAGCTGCCCTCTCTTGACGGCTGTGTCTGAGAAATCTGCCTCACGAATGGTAATGTTCCCGTTTTTCGTGAACTTTTTAATTTTACCAATTTCCAAAAGTCTACTTTTATTGGGGAGATATTAAATTATTACCAATATTTAAGTTAGGTGTTTCTGAATCGGTTGGTGTATGAATGATTAAAATCCATCTAGTAATATCGGAGTTATAAGCGTGCAAACCTTACATAGTTTCGTTACATGGGAGATAGTTTAGATTTTAGAATGACACCTAGCCCCAGATAGTGGAGTAAGACATTTTTAATGTCAAAATGTCCTCGATTGTCTTTTCAACACTCATTTCCCGTGTTGTATGGATCCGGAGCTGAACAGTGATCACGCATCCCATTCTGGTGATTCGGACTCGTGGGCGCTAGCAAGCACACTGGTTACCACCGAATCGGTTAAGTGGGCAATTGACAGCTTTGCTCCATACAAATCGCCTGGAAAAGATGGAATCTTCCCTGTACTGCTGCAAAAGGGGTTTGATATCCTCAAATCTGTCTTGAAAAAGATTATGCTTACCAGTCTTGCTACCGGGTATATCCCTAAAGCATGGCGAGAAATAACCGTTAAATTCATTCCCAAAGGTGAGCGCTCGAGCTACGAAGAGGCCAAGAGCTTTAGGCCTATCAGTCTTAGCTCTTTTCTATTGAAAGCTTTGGAATGGATAGTCGATCATCACATCAGAAATGAATGCTTGGTGGAGTATCAGCTGCATAAAATGCAACACGCATATCAGCGTGGGAAATCTACGATCACACTGCTTCATGATGTTGTTTACAACATTGAGAAAGCTTTCTCGCTCAAGTAATCCAGCTTGGGTGTATTCCTTGATATTGAGGGTGCTTTTGACAATGTGTCCTTCCAGACTATTCTGGAAGCGACGCGCGGCCATGGGGTATCTGCATGTATCTCGGGTTGGATAAACGCAATGCTTAGCAACCGCATCCTTTGCTCGTCACTGAGACAGGCAGAGATAACGAAGTTGAGTGTTTGCGGCTGTCCACAGGGGGGCTTTCTGTCGCCCTTACTATGGAACCTGGTTGCCGATGGCTTGTTGAAAAAGCTCAATGAGCTTGGTTTTCCAACCTACGGGTTTGCTGACGATTATCACATATTAATTACCGGACTGAGTATCGGAATAATCTTCGACTTAATGCAACAAGCATTAAGAGCTGTCGAACAGTGGTGTCAACACGTTAAATTAACAGTTAATCCAAACAAAACCTCAATGGTTCTTTTCACGAAGAAGCGAATAACAACCGGGGTTCGTCCCTTACAGTTTTTTGACTTTGAGCTGCTGTGTGCGGATCAAGTCAAGTACGTTGGAGCTATATTGGATTCCAAATTGAACTGGTTAGCTCACATTGAGTTCAGAGTCAAGAAAGCGTGCATGGCCTTCGGGCAATGCAGACAAACTTTTGGAAAGACCTGGGGTCTCAAACCTAAATACATCTTTTGGATTTACACGACAATTGTACGTCCAATACTGTCATACGGGTGTCTTGTGTGGTGGCAGAAAGGAGAGGTGGTGATGGTCCAGTCGAAGCTAAACCATCTGCAAAGAATGGCGCTCATGGCGTTGACCGGTGCTTTCACTACTACTCCAACTGCTGCCCTTGAGGCCCTTCTAAACATCAAGCCATTACACATACACCTTAAACAAGAAACACTATCATGTGCTTACAGGCTGCAGGTTACTGGGCTCTGGAACAGTAACCATATTGATCTTTCTACCAGTCATACACGACTGTGGTCACAAATGGTTGTATGGGGTGAAAACATTCTTGCTCCCAGCGATATAACACTCACATGTAGTTTTCCTTACAGGACATTCCAGGTGAAGTTTCCCTCCAGAGAGGAGTGGTTGTCTGGCTATTTGGAGAGACAACAACAAACGCAAGTGGCCTGTTACACTGACGGTTCTCTGATGGAGGGACGTGCTGGTGCTGGTGTCTACTGTCGCGAAATGAGATTGGAACAATCTCACTCGCTAGGTAGGTACTGTATTCCAAGCTGAAATCTTCGCGATTATGTGCGGGGTACAATCGGCCCTTCAACAGGGATTGTCCGGTAAAGTTATAAATTTCTGCTCCGATAGTCAAGCTGCAATCAAAGCCCTTAGCTCAAATAACTCACGGTCCAAGCTAGTGATCGCGTGCCGAAACCAAATCGAAGAACTAAGCATTGTCAACATTATCTACCTTGTCTGGGTGCCCGGACACTCCGGTACAACTGGAAACGAGTGGGCTGATGAATTGGTCAGGGCGGGTTCAGCGATTGACTTCGTTGGTCCTGAGCCCGCCCTGCCAATTTCGACAAGTTGGATAAGGGAAAAAATACGGTCTTGGGCTTCGTCCGAGCACCGAAATTATTGGAGCAATCTACAAACGTGTCGCCAAACGAAGGCATTTCTAGAACAACCGTGCCCAGTGACTTCGAGAAATCTCCTACACTTTTCGAAGCTCCACTGCGGCATGCTGACCAGGGCTTTAACCGGCCACTGCAAACTCAATTATCACATGGCAACTATTCAGCGCGCTGAGTCCTTTTCATGTGATCTTTGTGAATCCGACTACGGAACCTCATATCATCTGATATGCAACTGTCCAGCGGTAGCGCAATTGCGATTTCGAGTTTTCGGCCGTCCCTACATAGCAGATATCATGTTTGGACGACTGAAACTCAGAGACATTCTAAAGTTTCTTATCCAATGTGGTAAAGAGCTTTAGGCTACTTGTGAGTTTAACTTACCTGCGGTTTGTTTTCTTTTATGTTTATGTTGTCATTTTTCCCACCCTTCCAATTCTACTTCCTCCCTGCTCCTTCTCCTTTCCTTCCGCTCAGGTAATGATGAAAAGACACGGCAAGGCACAAATCCCCGACTACATACGGGGAACGTGCCATTTGAGCCAATATATTCTGATACCTGACCTGATAGGGTGTTCAAAGTATCAACTTCTTAGATATGTAAAATTAAGCTACATAATGTTCTACAAAATCCAATCCAATAGAATTGCCCTGACATTCGGCATTATCACACACAATGACTATTTCTCAGTTGATTTTACCATAAGAGATTGAGTGATGAAAACGTGACTCCTTAAAATCACTATTTCTCATTTGTCACTTCAGACATTGATTTATCGTAAATATTTTGTTTGCAGCACTTTTAGAATATTTTATGGCGAATATTTTTGCTGAGGTAACAAAGTTATTATCTATTTGAAAAGTTATGAACGATGTTGAAAAATACACAATTTTCAAAAATTAATAATTTTTTTCACAGAAATAACGCTCCCGCAGTTTTTTTTACCAAAAACTAGAAAAGTTTCGATCTTTCAAATGAAATTAAAATATTGAAAATCCATTTGCAATGTTGGAAGATATATAGCTTTGAAAAAAAAACCATTTTTGTTTTGAAAATCGCCTGTAACTATGCAAACAAAAGAGCTAGAAACTTCATTGCTTCGGCAAAAATGTGTATTTACAAAAATTCTAAAAACCTCTAGAACAAAGTATTGGCGAGAAATTAACACATAAAAAGATATTAATAGAAAACCAATTTTTAAAAAGCCACCCTACCTTAAATATTTCAAAAATCATAGCACATGAACCATTAGAGATAGCTACATAGTTTCTTCAGAAAAGTTGCTTCAATTTGATTGATTTATAACTTTGTAGAACATTATGTAGCCTTATTTTACATATCTAAGAAGTTGATACTTTGAACACCCTAACCACAAGGACCACCCTAATTCTACTAATATAAAAAAATCGGCAAGAAATTTCTAAGAAAGTTTGCCGAAGATACTATATATCTAAAACCAACGGTTTAGGCGCAAACAATTTTGTCTTCCTAAATACAGCTTTGGGACCATAGTGCAATGTGTTTAATTGAAATCAACTCAAACCCCAAACTCACACCACATCCTTCTCTTTCTCCTCTCACTTCCTTTCCCACCACACTCTTCAGGATTAACACATAAAAATATTTTGCATTTCGCTGGTTTGATTAGATCTTATGTTCGAGTATTGGTTGAAATCAACTCAAACCCCAAACTCACACCACATCCTTCTCTTTCTCCTCTCACTTCCATTCCCACCACACTCTTCAGGATTAACACATAAAAATATTTTGCATTTCGCTGGTTTATGATTAGATCTTATGTTCGAGTATTGGTTGATCCCCCAGATTTTGCATGCGGGAATTTCGTTGAACCGGAACTCGCCATCTTGGATTTCAAAATGGCGCCAAAAACCAATTTCTGGCACCTGCTCGCCAAGACCATTCCAAAACTACCTATATTGATTGAGTTATAGAGAATTTCATTAAACCGGAAGTCGCCAGCTTGGATTTGAAGATAGCGTCAAAAATCAATTTCTGGCACTTGATTGGGTTATAGTGAATTTCGCTAAACTCGAAGTTGCCATCTTGGATCGCCATCAAAATGGCGCAAACATGAATTTCTGGCACCTACTCGTTAAGTCTGTAGCGCGCACGACGTTGCTACGGATTCAATCTGCCCAATCGTCCCACCTTTCCGAACAAATGGCTTAAGCGCCACCTCTTTCGAGGACCACTTGTCGTGCTTTAGGGTTGCCCGACCAGAAACCCAGCCTCAGGGCGGGTCGATATAGTGAAGGTTTAGAGGAACGACCTAACAGATGCAACTGAATCGAGAGGTACTCAGTTTCATGCATCAAATTACCCACGAATTAACCCAAAGAAGTTCGCTTTCCTATCCCAAAATACCTAAGAACACCACTCGTATTGTCTCATCACTGGAAGAATACCTCAAAACCAAATAACTATACCGAAAAAGAAACTCGAGTGGTGGGGCTAAGATTCCCAAGTAGCCCAACTTGGAGTAAAGAACCAAAAAACTACAAAACTAACACGACGCGAAACATGAGACACCTCTTCAAATCAGTAAACTCTATGGGAACATAACTAATATGACATCCTTAACACTAAAACATTATTTATCGAACAACAAATCACATAACTAATTTATTCATTTTAACTGGCATTTTCAAAACTTAACCTAGGATTTTTCTACGGTGTTGCCTATATTCTTTCTGTTCCCTACTGTGTGCGGATGAGCGATCGCTATTTCCTATCGGGCTAACGTGCCATAATGTTGCCGAACTTTAGTTTGCCGGGTGCGTGTATCGGCTAAACTTTCACCATGCGCATGGATTTTGTGGTAGGTGTACTTACAGTCTTTTTCGTTGCTTGCCCACTCACATTCGCACTACTGCGAAGACTGTCCTGATGCGGCGATGCGGTGGCGGCGATGTATCTACACCGGCGGTGATGAATCTGCGCAGGCGGCGATTAAGGATGTGCCGGATGACTATAGATGTTCCTCTGCGTACAGGATGGATAACTGCTGGCAGTGTCGGAACGCCGGACAAGCTGCCAGCAACAAAATACGTGCACACCGGATGATTGTGACGTGCAGCTCAGTTGAGCAAACGATGTAAAACCGTCGCACTTCTGCCTTATTTGGTTGTAGCGGCAGAATCTTCCAAACTAGCGCGTGGGTCTAGAGCGCGTCGGTGGGCGAAGGGCGGTGTGGCGGGCCGATGAATAGTGCCAATCTAAACGGTAGAATAAAAGCCGTCGCACGGCTATCGACACCGTGAACGCATTGTCTCTTTTTATAAGCACCAATTGTTAATTTACCTTTTTATTCGGTTTTCTAACGCACACAAATTTCCGCACTTCCTACTGCTAACTTCCACGCAACACCTAAGAACAGACAATTACTAATCGACAAGACATCTCACATTTTTAAGCTAGACAAACCTTTCAACACCGCGGGACAAATTCAAACAACGCGCACTCTAACCCCTTTCACGGTCTAGATTGAAATGGATGAGAAGCTATTCCTAAAACCCTCAGATAAACGATTTTTGGTTCTAGATACCCGGAAGTACGTAATTTTACCGAAGTAAAACTCGTATTTCGAAAAACGAACTTCTTGGACAATTGATTCTAAATCGCTATCTCATTCCCTCTCGAAACATTTGCATCATACCATTACGCGCCAATACCCTCACTTGCGTTCACATAGTTTTTACTGCTCGGGCGGTTGATAAGACAACGACAACGAGGTCCGTTCGGCGACCGAAACTCAACCACTTGCTCTAGTTTGTGCAATCGTGAGACAGATTGGGAAAGAGAAAAACGTGCGTGCGCGAGCGGATAGTACGTTTTAGCCGCCTAGTGTTCATTCTTCCTCCTACGGAATGGAAGAAGTGAACACATATTTGCAACAGGGAACTTGGGTTACCGAATTTGGAAGTTATTTTGACTTCTGATACACGTGATCGCTACATAACACCCCAGCTTATTTTACGAAAATTTGGTTGAAGGAGTAAAACCAAATTTTCGTAACGGTAAACTGTTAAGAAGAAGAAATAACACGTTGAAGACTTACACATTACAAGCAATCACCATATAGTAACTTTAGATTACTATATACAAAATATTTACAAATGATCAGTTCATATATCGTACAGAAATACTGAGTGGGTCTGACATCTCTTTCGTTTCCTTGTTGGCGGTTCAAACATCAAACACTCAAGCACATACAAAATTCCCAAAATAGCATTGAATCTAAAATTTCTCAATTCAAGATCAAGCTTAACCCCATACAATACAAACATTAAACCTAAATGACACACATAACGAAACCTTAAATAACAGGTTCATTCAACCTCGGGACTACTCCAATCTAATGGAAAGGTATCCCTACGTTAAACTCACCGCACTGTTTTGCCTTTGAGAGAACCCCAATAAATTCCTTGGTCAACACTCTCAAATGGACAAAACGCATAACTCCATATCACACAATAACAGGCTTATCAGATTTCGGGACTACTCCAATTCAATGGAAAGGTATCCCTACATCCAATTTACCGCACAGTTTTTTCTTTCGAGAAAACCCCAAAATATTTCTTGGTCAAAAAATCTCGAAACGACAAAACGCAATAACCTCATATCTGTACCCCTAGCAGCAACTCTAACGCCGAAATGCATCGGCCAGTGAGAAATCTGCAAAAATAATTCCCCAAGAAACTTCATCACCTCATTTCAGCTGCGTTTTCAACGCCGGAATGTTTCCGACCACATGATCACACACACTGAAACAACATACCCTACATTACCCTACTCCCACTTTACATTATGTTTCTCACGCCGAAATATTTCGGCCACACAAAACTTAACGAAAGTGTAGGTAAAAAGTTGGCAACCCTATGAAAGCTCAAAAAAATTTCACTAATATCACGCACACATTGAACCACCAATACGGCCACGATAAGAAACGTCAAAACAAAAAAGTAAATAGTTATCAAAAGTGTGTTACGGTAGATCGGAGTGTTTTTGTAAATTTTTCAGGTAATTTATGCAGACAACCTGTCCGGCAAACGGTGGATTACAAAAGAAAAGGTAACTCAAATCAGTTTTATTTTTATTTATCAGGTAGCTTAGCGGGAGATGGACGGGTGTCGACGGCCAACCCACCCCACAGGAATATACTGTTCGGAAACTGGTTTTGAAGAAACCAGCGGAAACTGAAGGAGGGAAGTTGGATTCCAGTTGAAGGTAAGTTTTTTGAACAGGATCTAATGGTGAACTTTACATTTTAGGAGCAACCGGACAGTACAGTGTTCCAAATCGGAAAGGTTTCCATCAAAATTCATCCAGGAGGATGACTGACCAAAAGTTGCCATAAAATAATTCACCCCATAAATTTCCCAAATAAACATAAATCATCTACACCAAAATAAATAACTAAACATTAAATAAATAAATATAACATGAAATAACTGAACAAATAAATAATTCACAAATAAATAATTATAAATAAATAAATTGCATGCATATAAATAACAAAATATAAACATGAAAATATTAACATCGAACAAAAACATTAAATAATTCCATATTAACAAAATATAGACATAATTAGCAGGTAAATTTCAATATATGTTAGCGTTAGGTACTAACATAGAGTATAAGACTCGATGTAGTTGTAAAAACACTAACATCATTTAATCCGAACGGGAATTATTTACAGAAATACGGGGGAGGGTGGGTGATTGTGATAAGCACAACACCCTATTCGTCGTAGTCTCGGCCCCGGGGAAGATATCGACTCCTCTCTCGACAGGCAGGCCAACCTGTTCGAATACTTTCCCTCTTGAATTTCCTTAAGAAAATACGTAACTTTCCCTCTTCCTAGTTGATACTGCCAGCTCGATTCACTCGGGTTTGCTCGTCATCGACCTTACACAGGAAAGTCCTCCGAGTCTTGCACGGTCATCATCCAAGCATCCCCAGTCTTGGACTCGCGATGTGTTTCCCATTACAGGTACTCCTCTTCAACGCCACTTTGGCTCGGAGTTTCTGGTTTGGTAGATCATCGTTCAGGCTTGCGCCGTGAACTCTCTCTGACTTCTGGTCGAGGGGATAGCTATACGTGCAGTAGTAACTAGTGAGGGGGAACGAAGCTTATTTCCCGAAATCAAATTAACTGTTTCCAACCAGATTTGTAAGGCCTCTTGAGCTTTCGCAAGGATCCCCCAGTAAATTAAAGTTGTTGTGGGGGCTGCAGCTGTGCTAAGAACAGTGCAGAGCCTTACAAACGGTGTAACAGTATTTTCCGCAACCAGAGCTTTCGCATCATGGTGCAATTGTCTCTACCGAGGGGAACGTCACTTCAGAATGATTGTTTTATTCCGTTCAGTTTTACATAAATTCGTACTTTTTCCGGTAATTTTAGAAAATTTTGACAATTTTCTAACAAATCGAGCATTGTTAAGAAAAATCGCAAAAATTACAAAAAATCTATCAAATCTCAAGCAAATTTTGCTCGAATTTCGACGATTTTGATGGAACTGGCAACTCTGTATACTCAATGTTTGAATCTTTCAATAATTCTGGCAACAAAATTTATGTTTTTGTTTTGATTTGGTCATGCAGTTATGCTGCTGGAAATGTTTTGTTTTGGTTTCATCGAGCACTGAAGCTGTCAAAACGTGAATTTCGAGCATTTCATTTTGTTTTTCATGACACATTTCAAACCATCTTCGGCCATTTGAAACTTTTTTTGGCAATGTTGAAAATTCGAATCAATTTCGAACTAACTAATGTAAATCTTTATCAATCCGTTCAGAAATATAAATTTTATGTTCATTTCATCAACAAATCGAGGAGTGTCGTTCCCCTAGGTCTCTACTCAACAAATGAGAGATACATAGCTCGAATTTTTTAATTCTCTTAAGTGGGAGAGAGGGAGGAATTGGGTGGGTTGAGTTTTCTGCGGTATTTGAAGTTTAGTATCGTAGGCCGCTTACCACTCAAATCCCAAATGTCGTGGCAATGTGCTCCCTTAACCCTTTTTGCATTAATCAGCACGGATTTAAGTGCTAACGCAGAAACATAAACTTTTCCTTTGCCCGATTGCTCCAAATTGTTCACAGGAGTCCCTTCTTCCACAGAGTAGCGAACATAGTTATTATTGCCAGACTTTTTGTAAACCGTTTTCTGGGTTCTCGACTGAACATCCTCAGTGACGAGTGAATCTCGAAGGCGGCAATATGCTCGACTATCGGAAACTAAAACCCTTCGTCGTCGTATTTGAAACGACTCGTTTATGACTACCGACGGAACTCTGTTCTGTTTCCTGAACCCTGTGTTGGTCGTTGTTTTAGGATACATCGTTCGCGGTTTGATGATTTCATGATTCGACCGTACAGACCACGTCTCAACCACCTCATCGCCTTCGGATGGTTGTACATCGACAGTTCTTCCTAACTCTAACGCCGGTTCTGAAATAAGGCCATGCTGGCTGCTATTCTTTTCAACCTTATTTCCTAACTGTGAACTCAAACAGTCCTGTCCCCGAACGGCTTCGATACTCAAATTATCGCTGACCCCGGAGTCTAGAAGGGCGTCAGGTCCACTGCTACAAATCTGCAGGATACGCGAATCTATTCTGATTCCCTCAAATACCTTATTACCACCCATCGACAAAGTCTCATATGGTTCACAACTTGAACTCCGCTCAACAGTATCCCCACTTCCGCTTTGGAATGAATCTACTCTAATGGGCTCGAATATATTAGATTTCCTAGGCTCATGAGACAACCGGGCATCATCGTACTTCTTCAGTAAGCAATCTACTTCGTCAGCATCCATGTACGACCAGCCTGACTCTTCCATTTCATTCCCCATCCCGCTTGAGTTCCCGTGGAACAATTGCGAGGGACTATCGCGTACCCTACGGTTAGCGTTTTCGTAAGACTGACAGCTGGAAATCCATGAATCGCTTTCACTACTATCCCCCTTACTAGTATCGGTTGGAAGATTCTTACTACCTCTATTCTGATCCGTCGTTCTCGCGCAAAATAATTGAGCATGTCCTACCAACTCAGACCGGTTATAGTACTCTCTTTCGTTATAGTCTTGGAAGTGATAGCCTGCATTCACCAACAAGTGATCACTGCGAAACTTGACTCTTGGTAAACGATTATGCCAGTCGTCGGTATAGGGGTCTTCCTCAAGATGGGACTCAGAGCAACTCGTACCAAACAGATCACGTTCCCTATCATCCCAGTCGTAACTGTACCGCGCATCAGATCTCTGTTGGTTCGCGAAGTTTACTTTGGCAATCTCATTCTCTAACTCGGATATTCGGTCTAATAATGCCAGTCTCAGCCGACTTTCCTGGGAACTCTCCTGTGTGAATTTGTAAAGCGACGATGAAGACAAAAGTTCAGACTGCGACTCGTCCGCACCCTCCCATTCTTTGCACTCGGACGTGTCGAAAACTGCGTAAACGTTAGGTAACGGCCTTTTGCGGTTTTGTGAAACTAACTCCCTACTCTGCTCAATGGGACCCCTTATTCCATTAGACCTGTCCAATATTGAGCGAATGAAGCTCGTGAGCTCATTTTGCATTCTTACCGACGTGACATCGGGTGTTTTGCTTCTCGCCACTCTCATCGAATAATGCTTGAGGCGAGACACAACCTTTTAATCGGGACACCGATCCAACTTCCTTCCTAAAAAGTCTATCTTTGCCAAAATATAATCGTATTCCTGGTATGTTGAATTCTGCGAAGGGTATTCACGATGCCTTCGGGCATCGTTTCGAAAGAGTTTCCCTAACAACTGGCATTTGGCCTCCAGACCCCATTTAGTCTCCTCTAGTCTACCTCGAATTACCAATTCGTAATCCACCTCATCGTTTGTCAGGTGGTACGCGTTAGGGAATTGCTTCGTCATTATGGACGAGCTATGATATCGTAACAACAACAAATCCGAAAACTAAACACAAACTACAACTAAAACATTCACAACACTCAAGTATCCGAACTGTACCATAAATTTTAAAATAGCGATAGAAAAAACCATGAAGAACAAACTTTAATATTACCAGTAATATAGTCTAGCACTTGAATTCGCAAAAGAAAGAAAAATCTTGAACCGAATCATTTACCTAAACGGAAACCTACTCCAGAAAAAACTTTAACTTCCAGAAATTTCCCAATAACGTGGCCCCACGTTGGGCGCCAAAATGTAGCACGCACGACGTTGCTACGGATTCAATCTGCCCAATCGTCCCACCTTTCCGAACAAATGGCTTAAGCGCCACCTCTTTCGAGGACCACTTGTCGTGCTTTAGGGTTGCCCGACCAGAAACCCAGCCTCAGGGCGGGTCGATATAGTGAAGGTTTAGAGGAACGACCTAACAGATGCAACTGAATCGAGAGGTACTCAGTTTCATGCATCAAATTACCCACGAATTAACCCAAAGAAGTCGCTTTCCTATCCCAAAATACCTAAGAACACCACTCGTATTGTCTCATCACTGGAAGAATACCTCAAAACCAAATAACTATACCGAAAAAAAAACTCGAGTGGTGGGGCTAAGATTCCCAAGTAGCCCAACTTGGAGTAAAGAACCAAAAAACTACAAAACTAACACGACGCGAAACATGAGACACCTCTTCAAATCAGTAAACTCTATGGGAACATGACTAATATGACATCCTTAACACTAAAACATTATTTATCGAACAACAAATCACATAACTAATTTATTCATTTTAACTGGCATTTTCAAAACTTAACCTAGGATTTTTCTACGGTGTTGCCTATATTCTTTCTGTTCCCTACTGTGTGCGGATGAGCGATCGCTATTTCCTATCGGGCTAACGTGCCATAATGTTGCCGAACTTTAGTTTGCCGGGTGCGTGTATCGGCTAAACTTTCACCATGCGCATGGATTTTGTGGTAGGTGTACTTACAGTCTTTTTCGTTGCTTGCCCACTCACATTCGCACTACTGCGAAGACTGTCCTGATGCGGCGATGCGGTGGCGGCGATGTATCTACACCGGCGGTGATGAATCTGCGCAGGCGGCGATTAAGGATGTGCCGGATGACTATAGATGTTCCTCTGCGTACAGGATGGATAACTGCTGGCAGTGTCGGAACGCCGGACAAGCTGCCAGCAACAAAATACGTGCACACCGGATGATTGTGACGTGCAGCTCAGTTGAGCAAACGATGTAAAACCGTCGCACTTCTGCCTTATTTGGTTGTAGCGGCAGAATCTTCCAAACTAGCGCGTGGGTCTAGAGCGCGTCGGTGGGCGAAGGGCGGTGTGGCGGGCCGATGAATAGTGCCAATCTAAACGGTAGAATAAAAGCCGTCGCACGGCTATCGACACCGTGAACGCATTGTCTCTTTTTATAAGCACCAATTGTTAATTTACCTTTTTATTCGGTTTTCTAACGCACACAAATTTCCGCACTTCCTACTGCTAACTTCCACGCAACACCTAAGAACAGACAATTACTAATCGACAAGACATCTCACATTTTTAAGCTAGACAAACCTTTCAACACCGCGGGACAAATTCAAACAACGCGCACTCTAACCCCTTTCACGGTCTAGATTGAAATGGATGAGAAGCTATTCCTAAAACCCTCAGATAAACGATTTTTGGTTCTAGATACCCGGAAGTACGTAATTTTACCGAAGTAAAACTCGTATTTCGAAAAACGAACTTCTTGGACAATTGATTCTAAATCGCTCTCTCATTCCCTCTCGAAACATTTGCATCATACCATTACGCGCCAATACCCTCACTTGCGTTCACATAGTTTTTACTGCTCGGGCGGTTGATAAGACAACGACAACGAGGTCCGTTCGGCGACCGAAACTCAACCACTTGCTCTAGTTTGTGCAATCGTGAGACAGATTGGGAAAGAGAAAAACGTGCGTGCGCGAGCGGATAGTACGTTTTAGCCGCCTAGTGTTCATTCTTCCTCCTACGGAATGGAAGAAGTGAACACATGTTTGCAACAGGGAACTTGGGTTACCGAATTTGGAAGTTATTTTGACTTCTGATACACGTGATCGCTACAAGTCCATTCCGTAAAGACCTATATTGTTGAGGTGCGGGTCATAAGGAGTCTTCCAGACCCGTCTCTTCCATCTTTCCGAAAATATGTCTTTTGCATTTCAAAGAATAATTTTTGCAAAAACCCTGTTAATTGCGAAGTCCGTGTAAAAAAACTTCCAAAATTTTTCTTCGTTCTTTGCATTTAATAGGACTTTTATTCAGCAAAAAGTCTATCTTTTACATTCAAAAGGACTTTGAATATTTTTGCGAAATCCGTGCAAAAAAAAACTTCCAAAAATATTCTTAGTCTTTTGTTGAGGGTTTTTTACGCGGATTTTCCAATTATCGCGGTGTTATACGCGGTACGTATTCCCCGTATATAAAAACCTGGGTGTATAAAAAACTATGCTCACACTATGTATAATCAATTGAATATCTCACAAGACGCATTGATCCTACAAAGTGCTAACACACCATATTAATATTTTAGGGCCAGGGGTGGGCGTAGCGTAATTGGCAAATCGATTGCCTTGTACGCAGCGCACCTGGGTTCGAGTCCCGACCCCGCACATAGGGTTAGAAATTTTTCATAAGAGATTTTTCTAACCCGAAGAGGCGAATGACCTTAAGGTTAAAACCTCTATAAATGAAAAAAAATTAGGACCATCATTGCACTATGCAATGGGTGATTTATGGTATAAATCAATCATGTTGTTTTCAAAGGAACTTACCATGGTATATTTAAGGTGCATTATGGTGTTGATTAATTGTAGCGGACCTTAGTATGGTCTTTATATGGTCCCATATGGTGTCTCGGACCATGAGCATTTGCTCGGGTATTGTGCCACGGCATTCTTTCGTACACTGAACTCTGCAGGTATGCCTGAAATTGTGTTGGTCGCGGCGAAGACTAACGAAGCCCCCCTGAAGACGCAGTCTATCCCACGCTCTGAGTTACAGGCCGCAGTTCTAGGGGCACGGCTGATGCAGTTTGTCGAAGAAAACCACACTGTGCCTATCACGAAAAGGGTGCTATGGACTGATTCGGCTACGGTGCTTTCCTGGTTCCAAGCCGACCATCGTAGATATAAACAGTTCGTAGTTACAAATAGCATTTGGTTCACAGGTCCTGTATTTCTACTGCTTACGGAAACGGAATGGCCGAAGCAAGTGTCTCTCTCGTCACCTACAGAAGAAGAACTGCGCCCTTGCTATTCTCACAAGTCAGTACAATTTCCGACACGAATCGTGGAGCTCGAACGTTTTTCGCAGTTAAACAGAGCTATCCGAGCCGTCGCTTACGTTTATCGTTTCATCGAAATCCTGAAGCAGCGTACCAGCGGTCAGAAACCATCGGTAGGCCCGTTGACGTCTGAGGAACTACAGAAGGCTGAGTGCCACCTTATTCGAGAGACACAGTGGCAAAGCTTTTCGGTCGAGATGGTGGTGTTGTCCCGCAACAAACTGAATCCGGCGGATAAGCAGATTTCTATCGGGAAAAAATATGTACATGACACGACCACGGTGACATTAAAAATGTAGCTTTTTTCAAGAGCGTGCAAATGAATTTTATCTATCACACATATCGATTCACGTTCTTGCTCACTCGCTTGTTTTCATATGTTACAATTTGCTATATACCCTCCCCATCAAAACATAATTTAATGATGGTCATTTAACGGTAATCTATTATTACAATTAATCAAGTATCTCACTAGGTGATTGGCATTATTTGGCTGATCCATCTAGTAAAAATAGGCTGGTCTGTCCAGAAAATATATTCAAAAGAAAAGTTCCATATTGAGAACTGTGATGAGGAAGCCCACGCCCGCCAACGGAAATATACAGATTCTCCATGAAATATGAAATTTCATTTTCCATTTAAATTTTCAATAATGTACTAATGAACTTACGTAAACAATCTTAAGGTTAAGTATTTCTTGATCGATTAGTGGTTGAACAAATGAAATTATTTGATAAATTACATTGTTATACAACGTTCGCACTACCAGTTAAAACGGGTTTTTATGCTATCTTGGTGACATTTTTCTCGTTGCTAATTATTATAACGTGTTATAACTCTGTAGTGTAAACATTATATTATTAAACCAATTCTGCAGCGTTTTATGTTATATAGGTGTTTTATGTGGTAATAGGACTGACATAATTATATCTTCAGTACAGCGGTTTGTTTCATAATTTAAAAAACCTGTTTTAATCCACCTATAGGTGCAATTGTGCCTTTCTCATTTCTCCAAATTATGATTTAATAACTGGTTCGTACAATATAACATTATGGAAATGTCTTTCATTCTTATTACACTTGGTAAGTATATATAAGAGCATCTTTTTGCATTCATCGAGGTATCGGTTTGAATCGGAGTTTTCTATGTGATCGCACTCCACAACCCGTAACTCCGGAGCTGGAAGTCGGATGGAGATGGAATTTAATATCAGTTTCCGGGGACGCAACACCTTTCATTTGAGACTAAGTTGATCAAATCGTACTAGCCATTTTCGAAAAACCAATATAACCGTTATTCTGAATTTGGATGCTTCCGAATCCGTCGATGGTGGCCAGTGTGGCCAAAGAGACTTTGAATGACTGTTGGTGACCTAGATCTACAAATTCAACAGTTGTGTTTATATTTTGGAAAAAAAATCACCTCACCAATTCATCGCAGAATTCGTTAGAATCGGGATTTGCTGCGTGATCGTACGTATCACCCTGTAATTCAGGAACCAGAACTCGGATCCACACAAAATTCAACAGCAGCTGATGGACCTTTCATTTAAAATCAAGTTTGTCAAAATCGGTTCAGAAAATTCCGAGAAACCGATGTGGACAAATCAACAAATTTTGTTTTGTAACCATACTCTTCAACTCGTAATCCGGAACAAGATGTCGGTTGAAAATTAAATTCAATAGCAACCTATGGGAATATTATACCTTTCATTTGAATCTTAGTTTCTAAAAATCGGTTCAGCCATCCCCAAGAAACCGATGTGGACATTTTGTTAACAAATCCGCACATACACACATACATACATACATACATACATACATACATACATACATACATACATACATACATAAATACATACATACATAAATACATACATGTATATACATACATACATACATACATACATACATACATACATACATACATACATACATACATACATACATATATACATACATACATACATACATACATACATACATACATACAAACATACATACATACATACATACATACATACATACATACATACATACATACATACATACACACTGGGGGGCAGCAGGGACAGGAAGGACAGGAGTCTAGGGGCCTAACGAACCCCCCCCCCCACAGCCCTACTGCGAGTTGGGGAGTTTTGCTAGGATATGGTGGGGCTAAGATTGGGCTCTTCTGAACCTCTAAAAAAAGCCATAACTCCGAAAGCAGCTCCGACGAAGCGAGTCTGTGCCGCTTCTGCTAAGATCCTAAGATTCCAATAATCTAAGATCTGGGCAATAAAAGCACTCTAGCCCAACCGGAGTGCCAACCGGCACATCAGGATCGACGCCAGTAACATCTTGATTATGGTATACTGGCCATGGCGAACGGCAACGGACAGGACACGGATGACGAAAAGGATGGCGACTTAGGGCTGACAGGCGTGCTGTTCTACTCCCTGAGTAAGGAAGGATGAAACCGACTTGAAATAGCGAGTGGGCTAACAGCATGGCTGCCTCCGTTCCAACTAAACCCTGGCAGGTCTCCGGGTACGTTCGAAACTCGCCATCATTTGGTTGGTGGTACTAGGTTCGGTGGAAGCATTCCCGATTTACGCTGATCCGGCTCTGAACACTACTCCCCATGAGAGATGGTGTCAACCCTTGCATGACCTCACTGCTGCTTTTCGGCAGCATAGATAATCATGGGATCGCGAGAGGCGACTATGTGCAGCGAGTGGAGATAGCGGCCCGGAGTTGGGACCCAATAAAATAAAATGGAGAAACAACAAGCAACCGATATAAATGGAGCAGGCACGGCAAATCCGTTTGCCAGAGGTGGGTTGGTGAGGTCACCACCACCAATAGTAGCTGAAGTCACCCAGCAAGAGCAGGAGGAGGGGAAGCCGAAGCAACAGCAACAGCAGCAACAAAAACAGCCGGAGCAGAGCGGAAGGAGCTACACCCCACAAACGCCAAAGGTAGTGGTAGCGAGGCACTTGGTGGAGGAGCTCCACAAGTTCGTGGACATGAGAAACAATGTCCACAAAGACATTAAGGAGATGGTCATCAAAATCCGGAAGGCGCTACTGTCTGCCGTGAAAGAGTACGATACGGCAACGCAGAGGGCAGATTCAGCTGAGCGAGCATCCGCGTCGGCTAAGGCCACTATCCTCCTAGCCCCTCCGAAACAGGGTAAGGAGAGGCAGATTGGAGTGGAGAATACGCCAGTTCCCATAACTCCAAAGAGGACAAGATCCTCGCCAGGAGAAGAAAGACCAGGCGGGTCAAAGAGGCAGACGCTCGAGGATGCTGTTGCTGCCGAAGAAAAGGAAGCCACCTTACAGGGTGAAAGCTGGAGCGCCGTTGTAGGTCGGAAGGAGAAACGCGGGAAACAGCAAAAAAAGAAGGAGGAGCGAAAAGGGGAGCATAAGAGGAAATCAGAACCCTCGGCTCGTCAGAAGGCGCCTAAGGGAGAAGCCGTGCTCGTCAAAGCAAATGACGAGACTACGTACGCAGCACTGCTCAAAAAGGTCAGAGAGGACCCGGAGCTGAAAGATTTGGGGGAAAACGTGTTAAGAGTCAGGCGTACCCAAAAAAATGAGATGCTCCTCGAGCTTAAGAAGAATACTACGACTAGTAGCTCTGCCTTGCAGGAGACTATAACTAAATCAATGGGTGGAAAG
Organism: Topomyia yanbarensis; assembly: GCF_030247195.1. Lineage (NCBI taxonomy): Eukaryota > Metazoa > Arthropoda > Insecta > Diptera > Culicidae > Topomyia > Topomyia yanbarensis. The sequence goes on from NC_080671.1 coordinate 279,471,466, forward strand.
GCAGAAGTTAAAGCCTTAAGCCCGGAGATGGTAATCGTGTGCAAAGACCTCGACGAAAGAACGACGGAAGACGAGCTGAGAGGTGCTATGAAGCAGCAGTGCAAACTGGGCGAGGTGCACATGACGATCCGGTTAAGGAAGGGATACGGAGGAACGCAGATAGCGATGATACGTTTACCGGTAACCGCTGCAGACAAGGCACTGGAGGTAGGTAAGGTTACAGTTGGATGGTCGAGATGCCTACTGAGAGCCGCCCCACGAGTAAACAAACAAGCAGAGAAATGCTTCAAATGTTTAGGCTTTGGACATTTAGCAGGGGCTTGCAAAGGCCCGGACAGATCCGGGATGTGCTGGAAATGCGGAGAGACGGGCCATCTTGCGAGAGACTGCACGCAGAGGCCGAAGTGCTTGCTTTGCACCCCAGCGGAAGGAAACGACCATCAGACGGGTGGCTTTAAATGCCCAGCGTACAAGAAGGCGACTGCAGGCCAACGGTGATGGAGATGACCCAGATAAACCTGAATCACTGTGATACCGCACAGCAACTGTTGTGGCAGTCTACGACAGAAACTATGTGCGATGTCGCTTTGATCGCAGAGCCTTATCAAGTCCCCCCTAATAACGGTAACTGGGTGGCGGATAGATCAGGAACCGCAGCGATACAAGTAATGGGAGGATTCCCTATCCAAGAAGTGGTAGAACGTTCCTATGAGGGTTTCGTGATAGCCAAAATCAACGGCATCTTCGTATGTAGCTGTTACGCTCCCCCAAGGTGGACAGTAGAGCAGTTCAGCCTAATGCTGGAGCAGTTAACCGAGCAGTTGATCGATCGGAAGCCGGTAGTCATTGGTGGTGACTTCAACGCCTGGGCTGTGGAATGGGGCAGTAGAGTAACCAACACAAGAGGGTGTATCCTGCAGGAAGCTCTAGCGAAGTTAGACGTACGATTGTGCAATGAAGGCTCTGTTAGTACATTTCGGAGAGACGGGAGGGAGTCCATCATAGACGTCACATTCTGTAGTCCCTCATTGACGGCGAACATGGATTGGAGAGTATGCGAAACGTATACGCATAGTGACCACCAGGAGATTCGCTACCGTATCGGCCAACGGAACCCCGCGGCAGTACAGAGAAGGGTGACCGGCGAACGAAAGTGGAAGACGAAAGCCTTCAACAAAGACCTCTTTGTTGAGGCACTTCGGCCGAACGGCGGGACCGAGAACGTGGATGCGGCTGACCTAACAAGAAGGATTGTGGCGGCTTGTGACGCCACAATGCCGCGAAAACTGGAACCACGCAACAAACGGCGTCCAGCTTACTGGTGGAACGAGAGGCTTAGTACGTTACGCGCTGCTTGTCTCAGAGCCAGAAGGCGGGCCCAAAGAGCAAGGTCGGAACCAGATAGAGAAGAGCATAAGGCATCGTTTCGGGAAGCTAGGGCCGCTCTAAAACGGGAGATCAGACTTAGCAAGTCAGAGTGCCACAAGGAGCTATGCCGAGAAGTAGACGCCAATCCCTGGAGTGACGCATACCGAGTCGTGATGGCGAAAATGAACGGTCCGACGACGCCAGCCGAAATGTGTCCGAGCAAGCTGAAGATAATCGTCGAGGGTCTTTTCCCGAAGCACGATCCAACTATATGGCCACCGTCACCGCACGGCGAGGAAGAAAGAACAAACATGGATCGGCTAGTGACTAACGACGAGCTAGTAGAAGCATCGAAGCGCCTAAAACCAAAGAAAGCCCCTGGTCCGGATGGAATACCAAACGTGGTACTGAAAGCTGCGATCCTGGCATATCCGGACATGTTCAGGATAGTGATGCAGAAGTGCCTAAATGAAGGCAACTTCCCCGAAATGTGGAAGGTCCAGAAGCTGGTGTTGCTGCCGAAGCCAGGGAAGCCACCTGGCGACCCGACCTCGTACAGACCCATATGCCTGCTGGATACACTCGGAAAACTCCTGGAAAGGATCATTCTTAACAGGTTGACGAAATTCACGGAAGGTGAGCGCGGACTGTCAAAGATGCAGTTTGGTTTCCGCAAAGGAGCATCGACAGTGGATGCAATTCGGATAGTGCTCGAGAGTGCCGAGAAGTCATCTAAACAGAAGCGAAGAGGAGATCGATACTGCGCTGTGGTCACGATAGATGTGAAGAACGCGTTCAACAGTGCCAGCTGGGAAGCCATCGCTGCAGCGCTGCATCGAATGAGGGTTCCCGACTATCTGTGCCAGATCCTGAAGAGCTACTTTCAGAGCAGAGTGCTACTGTACGAGACGAGCGAAGGACAGAAGTCATTGCGCGTCACAGCGGGCGTTCCTCAGGGCTCCATTCTCGGTCCAACCCTTTGGAACGGGATGTACGATGGGGTGTTAACGCTTCAGCTGCCTAGGAAAGTGAAAATCGTAGGTTTCGCGGACGACGTGTCACTAACGGTGATGGGTGAGACACTTGAAGAAGTGGAGGTGTCGGTGACGGAGACAATAGGCGCGATCGAGAGCTGGATGAACGGGGTTAAGCTGCAAATAGCTCACCACAAGACGGAGGTGTTGTTGGTCAGTAACTGCAGATCGGTCCAACGGATGCAGATCGACGTCGGAGGGCACGTGATTGCATCGAAACGTGCATTGAAGCAATTGGGAGTTATAATCGACGACCGGTTGAGCTTCAACAACCACGTTGATTACGCCTGTGAAAAGTCGGTGAAGGCAACAAACGCAATAGCGAGAATCATGCCAAACGTCGGCGATCCGAGAAGCAGCACGAGACGTCTGCTATCTACTGTTTCGTCATCGATACTCCGATATGGGGTTCCTGCCTGGAGTGCTGCGCTGAAAACCAAGTGGAACCGTGAAAAGCTAAACAGGACATTCCGACTGATGGCCGTACGAGTCGCGAGTGCCTACAGAACAATATCGTCGGAGGCAGTATGCGTTATCGCCGGGATGATCCCCATCTGCATTACCCTGGCGGAGGACGTGGAATGCTATCAGCGGAGAAATGCACGTAACGCTAGGAGACAGGTTCGAGCGGACTCGTTGGCTAAATGGCAACAGGAGTGGGACAACGCGGAGAAAGGAAGGTGGACCCACCGACTCATCCCAAATGTATCGGCCTGGGTACATAGGAAGCATGGAGAGGTGAACTTCCATTTGACGCAGTCTTTGTCCGGGCACGGATGCTTCCGGAAGTACTTGCATCGGTTTGGACATGCTTCGTCACCCCTTTGCCCGGGTTGTGCGACCGTGCAGGAGACACCGGAACACGTGGTCTTCGAATGCCCTAGATTCGAAGAAGTTCGTAGGGGTATACCTGGTATGACAGCGGACAATATCGTCGAAGAGATGTGCCGTGACGAACATACCTGGGACGCTGTCAACAGAGTGGTCTCGAGCATACTCTCCGAGTTGCAGAGGAAGTGGCGTAGAGACCAACAAGAAACCGCAAATCGGGTTTCGAGAGAAATTCCGCCGCCGGGGAACTCTCCAACTGTGTAGACTAGGTCCACCGCCGGGGACCAGTTGAGTAGTGCGTGATGTAGCACCAGGTTGGGTCGTCGGGGCGCCTGGTAACCGGACGTCAAGCTTCACCGGAATCACTGAACCGACCTCGACATCCTTCCAAGTAGCTCGTGAGTAGGCTATATCCACCGCCGGGGATTGGACCGAGTAGACCGCGTCGCAGAGCTAGCAGTGGGTCGTTGGGGCGCCGGTGAACCGGAAGTTACGCTCCAACCGGAATCGCCGGATAGACCTCAGCACCTACTGTATGGCCCGTTGAGTAGGCTAGATCCACCGCCGGGGACTAGATCGAGTAGATCGGGCGAAACGGAACGAGAGGAAGCCAAAGAGCTCATGAAATTGTGGTGCTAAAACAAAAGAAGAATCGGTACCGGGGGAGCCTCCTTCGCCGGGGAACTCTTCGTCGGCGTAAGCTAGATCCACCGCCGGGGACTAGACTGAGTAGACCGCGACGAAATACCACCAGTCGCAGGTCGTCGGGGCATCAGCGAACCGGACGCTCTGCTCCACCGGAATCGCCGAACTGACCTCGACATCTGGTTGGTTGGCTCGGTTTCGGGAGAACTTCTCTCGCCGGAGAATTCTCCGTCGGAGTAGGCTAGGTCCATCGTCGGGGACTAGACCGAGTAGTTCGCGAACAAGTCTGGTGCTCAAAGAGTAAACGGCGTTGAATGGTGCGAGAAGGGAGTTGCGGTGCTAACCGGCACAAGCGAGCCGCAGGGCTCGGTGAATTAGACAGTCAGAAGTTTGCCGCTCAGACTGTACTCGTAGGGGAGGAGTACTAAGCCTCGACTCACAGCCAGCTTTCCGACTGCCATGCAGAGCTTGCCAGTCTGTGTGGATGGTAGAGAATTGGTGGTGTGTAGAGGAGTGGGGCTGTCACCCTACGGAAGAAACGAACTAGTAAGTAGTTGAATTAGAGTGCGTGCTATGCACATAAAAACCCCTCCCCGAAGTAATGCCGTAAGGTAGTGCCGGGGAGGAATCAGGTTCTGGGCAAGAGCAGTGGTTTTTAGCGGGTCGGGTGATGGCAGCCCAAACCCGTTCCCTGACAATGGGGTTTTTGTACATTTTTCCTCACTCAGGGTTTTTCTGAAATTTTTTTTACTGCTCTCAAAAAAAAAAAAAAGAACATACATACATACATACATACATACATATTTTGCCTTCCATTTGAGACTTGGTTTGAGAAAATCGGTTCAGTCATCACCGAAGAACCGATTTGACTTTAATTGAGGAATATGCCCGGAATTCCGGACTTCCGGAATCGTCGATAGTGGACAATATATACAATGAATGTTTGATTGGCAATCAGTGATCTAGATCTGCGATTAGAAGTTATTTGGTGACCATTTCAATAGTTTTTAGCCTCTGAGGTATTACGATTGTACCGATTTATATGGGAAATTCCAGTGTATCCTTACTAACACCCCTGTAACTCCGGAAGCAATAGTCAGAACCGAATGAAATTCAGCAGCAGTCAATGGCGTTACTGTATCTTTCATTTGAAATCAAGTTTGTAAAAATCGGTAGAGAATTCGTTGGGGAATGGGTGTGATATTAGCTTAGGAACTTGGCGGGTTCCCCGGGGGCGTCATGAACCGTCATAGGTGGCCAATGTGGTCAAAGCTATTTTGATTGATCATTAGTGATCCAGACCCGCAAACTAGAGTAATGTTACATCAATTTTAATATGTTTTACATCATTTGAACATCATGGTGGTACCAGTTTATATGGGAATTTGCTGTGTGACCGCACTCTTCAACCCGTAACTCCGGAACCGGAAGTCGGATCAACTAAAAATTCAATAGCAGCTTATGGGAGCGTTATACCTTTCAGATGAAACTAAGTCTGCGAAAATCGGTTCAGCCATCTCTGAGAAAATTGTGTGAGTTTAAATGACACACACATACACACACACACACATACACACACACATACATACACACACAGACGTTTGCCGATCTCGACGAACTGAATCGAATGGTGTATGACACTCGGCCCTCCGGGCCTCGGTTAAAAACTCGATTTTTACAGTGATTGCATAGCCTTTCTTCATATGAGAAAGGCAAAAAGATTTATTTTAAAATTTAAATTGGTATCCCAACCGTTCTATTTGTTGTATACTTTAAAACGCGATTATAACTGTGTTTTAAATACATAGGGCAGGACAGATACTCTGACTGCATAAACTGGGAAAGCAATCTTAAGTCCAGTAACGCTTAAGACCTGGCTTGAATTTTAATCGAAAAAGAACACCCGCTTGAACTGCTACTGGGACGGTAAGTTCTGTTTTAAAATTTTTGTGCAGTATGAAACAAAAGTGTTTGAAATTAGAAAACAAAAAGTTCTGCTGGGAATGTGATTGTTTCCGATGCAATTACACTCAGGTTTTTTTACGCGGGGGATACAGGCCGCGTTAATTTCAAAATCCGCTTAAAAAAATACCGTGCAAAAAAACCACGTAAAAACCTGAGTGTACTCTCCTATATAAAATATTACGCAGCTGAACAGTGCAATAACTACAGAAGCACGTTGTCAGATGCCTTACTGATAAAAAACATAACCGAAATATATTACATATAACCGATATATGAGACATATGAAAGCCAATATGCTCTTTACCCTACGCTGCTACAAAGCGCCGTAAACATGGATTAACAAGTTACAACGCACACGCATGCATAAAAATAAATATATTTTTTTCAAGCGCAACACTCTCAGCAGCACACATAAGTCGCATCCTGCCGTATTGAATTAAATCCAAACCACCCCACCCACCCACTTTGCAAATCATTCTGTGACGCCGTGCTGGTACCTGAAAAATCCGCACACGGCCACCGCTGCCGAAAATGCATAGCGTCTACCGCTTAGTGTAGCATCCAGACGCTACAGCCATGATCTTGGCCGTTCGACATAAGAACAAAAACCGATTTAAACGTGTACGCGTCACCTCTATTTATAAACTAACCGTATATGGTTTAGTCGCTTAGGTGCGAGTGTGTACAAATGCCAACGTTGCCGAAAATCGATAGCGCTTATTGCATCGCCCGGAGACGATGTTGCTCGTATGGGATATTAGCGACAACTGATTTAAACGGACATGCGTCGCTTCTATTTATAACTTTTCGTGTGTGATTGAGACACTAAGGTACCCTCTAATGACGGCTGTGTCTGAGAAATCTGCCTCACGAATGGTAATTTTCCCGTTTTTCGTGAACTTTTTAATTCTACCGATTTCCAAAAGTCTACTTTTATTGGGGAGATATTAAGTTATTACCAATATTTAAGTTAGGTGTTTCTGAACCGATTGGTGTATGAATGTTTAGGTAGTTTAGATTTTAGAATGATACCTAGCCCCAGATAGTGGAGTAAGACATTTTTAATGTCAAAAAAATCTCTTGATTTTCGAGAGCGTGTTCTCTCGCTTTCGGTGGGAGCTAGCAAACAGCCCTACTGCGTTTAACTGTTTGCAAAGAAGAAAATGAGCTAATATCGAGAGCAGTAAGGAAGCCTGGTATGGAGCCCTGAGGTACTCCCGCCGTGATCTTAATCGACCACTGGCCCATGTTCGTTTCGTAGACCAGTACTCGATTCTGGAAGTAACTTTTCAGAACCTTACATAGATAGTCCGGAGCCCGCACTCTGTGCAGCACTACGGCGATGGCCCCCCAGCTAACATTGTTGAACGCGGTCTTCACTTCTATCGTTACCACGATGCAGTAGCGATTACCCCTTCTCTTTTGCTTCAATGCTTCCTCCGCGTTCGCGATGACTGTGCGGATGGCGTCCACCGTCGTTATCCCTTTCCATAACCCGAACTGCCTATGCGATAATCCGTTCTCACTTTCAGCGTAGGTCGTCAGCCCGTTGAGGATGACCCTTTCCAGGAGCGTACTAAGAGTATCCAACAGACATTTAGGCCGATGCTGGATCTCCTGGTGGTTTTCCTGGTTCTGGAAGCAATACCAGCTTCTGGATCTTCCATCTATCCAGGCAGTGGGTATCGTTCAGGCATTTCTATAGGACTATAGAACTACAACTCCGCTAGCGAATGACGGATCTCAATAGTAGCATGTCTATAATAACATACGTACCTGTAACTATTGAGAACCAGAGCTACAGGTCCAAAGCCCTGGTAAAGGAGGATGGTTGTGATGATTTGGGCCGCGGTCACCACGTAAAGCAAAATAGGTCATAACCCCAATTCCAAGGCGTGAAGCGACCTGTGCCGAGGGATGAGTGATCGAGGGGGTGAAAAAGATGCTAGATCGTTAACGGAGCCTGTGGGGTACCTGGGCAACACCCACAGTAAGCGTCCCTTACCACGTTACTGTGGAGCTCTGGCGTGGCGGACCTTTCTTTCTCGCGCTACTCGCAGGATTAATGAGTGAAGTAAATAAAAATAAAAATCCCCCGAACCCCCTTGCTAGAGGTGGTTTGGCGAGGTCTCCCCCTCCCGTGGAGAGAGTAGTGGAGCGACGAGTGCTGTATCCGACAGCACCAGTGACCCCCCAGCAGTTGTAGAAAATAGCCCTACCAACGCACTGGACGTGCCACTATCCGCGATGCGCAAAGTGGTGGTGTAGCTCGATGCAATAATCGCTAATATCACTAGCGCAAAGCAAAATATAAGCAAGGAACTGAAACAGAGCCTACTGGTGCTCCGGAAAGCTGTTCGTGTCGCAAGACAGGAACAGCAGACTTACGCCAAGAGGGTGGAATGTCGGGAGAAGTCCAACAGAGGAACCCAGACAGTGGCCTCCAAGAGGGAGGGAAGAGAGAAGGCCGACATGGGTACCCAAACAGGGGACCTCCCTTTCCCCTTCTATGGAGCAGCCATGTAGCTCGAAGCGGCGGCTGAGTTCCCCTCGAAGGGCAAGCGCAAAACGGTGTCGAACGCGAAGCGCCCTAGGAGGTCACCAGGCGAGGGTGAAAAAACCAACACCACACGGCGTGTAACCGTCACGGCCAAACGCCTTTTGGTCGAGGTAAACCGGGGCGAGAATGTCCCCGTTGGGCGAAGAGAAGGGACCAGCAACTCGGCGCAACCGGGGCAGGGGGTGTAAACCCCTGGACGAAGAAGCCGACACCGACACCGGATGTACCGCGGCCCGCGAAGAAGGCCAAGGACAGAGGCGAGGCCTTGTGGTTAAAAACCGATAAGGACAAATACGCCGACGTCCTAAAGTCGATGAGGGCGGCCGAAAGCCTCTCAGCTCTCGGGCAAGACGTGCGCAGCGTGAGACGCACCAACACAGGTGAAATGCTTCTGGTGCTGAAGCGAGGCGCTCAATCTAGTGTGGTGTATAAGGCCTTGACCCAAGAGGTCCTGGGTGAAGGCGCCTAGGTCAGGTCGTTAGGGGCGGAAATGACTCTCCAGTGCAAGCATCTGGACGAGTTCACGACAGCAGACGATGTCGTCGCAGCCGCCAAGAAGCAATGCGACGTGACAATCGAGCGGGCCTCTGTGCGCTTGAGAGGGGGACCCTCCGGCACCCAAGTAGCCTACCTCAGGCTACTGAAGGCGGATGCCAAAAAGGTTACCGTAAAAGGAAAACTGAAGATCGTCTGGTCGGGATGCCCAATTAGCAGCCCAGCCGCCTTCAGTGGATAGGTGCTATCGGTACTTTGAGTCCGGTCATAAATCTTACGAGTGTAAGGGCACAGACAGGAGCAAACAATGTCGTCGCTGCGGCGAGGAGGGGCATAAGGAGCGGGGTTGCACTAAGGCGCACAAGTGCCTTATCTGCACCGCTAAGAAGCAAGCCCGTAATCATGCTATGGGCGGACCTTCGTGTCCCTTCGGTGAGGCAAATAAGAAGAAGCCGTGAACGTTACACAGCTAAATCTTAACCATTGTGTAGCAGCCCAACAGCTGCTGTGGCAGTCGGTCTCGGAGTCGAGGACAGATGTCGCCCTCCTATCAGACCCGTACAACATCCCTGCCGGCAACGGCAATTGGGTGTCGGATGGGCCTGGAATGGTGGCAATCTGTACAATGGGTCGGTTCCCGGTTCAAGAGGTAATACACTCCTCTGCCGAGGGTGTTTCGATTGCCCAGATCAATGGTGTGTTCTATTGCAGCTGCTACGCTCCACCAAGGTGGCCAATAGAACAGTTCAACCAGATGATCGACAGGCTCTCGTCAGGCCTAGTGGGTCGGAAACCGGTAGTCATAGCGGGGGACTTTACCGCTTGGGCAGTGGAGTGGGGCAGTCGCTGTACAAATAGCAGGGGTCAAGCGCTAATGGAGGCGCTTGCGAAACTCGATACTGTGCTAGCTAACAATGGCTCCGCTAGTACATTCCGTAGAAACGGAGTGGAGGCGTGGATTGACGTAACATTTGCCAGCCCGAGTCTGGTTCCCGGCATGGAATGGAGGGTAGACGCAGGCTACAGCCATAGCGATCATTTAGCAATCCGCTTTAGGATCAACTATGGTGTGCAGCATCCGAGGGCGGGAGATCCCTGTCAGGTACGCGGGTGGAAGTCCAATCATTTCGACATCGAAGCTTTCACGGCGGCCCTGGGACTGGAGGCCAACACCGACAGTCTAAGCGGGGATGCGCTGGTAGCTGTTCTATCACGCGCGTGCGACGCCACTATGCTGAGAAAAATACTGCCAAGAAACGGCAGATGCCCGGTATACTGGAGGAGTGTCGAGATTGCAGCCTGCCTTAGAGCTAGACGTAGGATGCAAAGAGCTCGTACCGAGGATGCCAGAGAGAACCGCCGTGAAGCGCTTCGAGCTGCGAAATTGGCCTTTAACAAGGCCATTAAAAGCAGGAAGAGAGCGTGTTTCGACAACCTGTGTGAGAGTGCCAACGCGAATCCGTGGGGCGACGCCTACAGGATCGTGATGGCCAAGACCAAAAGGGCTCTTCACCCCCAGAACGGTCTCCGGACCGGTTGGCGACGATTATCGAAGTACTCTTCCCGTCTCGAGCCACAATCCCCTGGCCACCTGCACTACGAGACAGTGCGGGCACGGCCAAAACGGTGGCTCCGGTGACGAATGAAGAACTACTCGCAGTGGCTAAATCCCTAGCAATGAACAGAGCTCCAGGGCCGGATGGAGTTCCAAACAGCGCTCTCAAGGCAGCGATCATAGAGAACCCGAACATGTTCAGTCTAGCTATGCAGAGATGCCTTGACGAGTGCTGTTTCCCCGATAGATGGAAAAGGCATAAATTGGTGCTGTTGCCGAAACCCGGGAAGCCGCCAGGCGACCCATCGGCGTACAGACCAATCTGTCTGATCGACACGACTGGCAAACTGCTTGAGAGGATCATCCTCAACAGGCTAACCCCGCATGCAGAAGGTACGGACGGCCTGTCAAGCAACCAGTTTGGCTTTCGGAAGGGTAAGTCCACAGTGGACGCTATCAACTCAGTGATAAAGACTGCCGAGATAGCGATCCAACGAAAAAGACGACCCATTCGATACTGTGCGTTAGTGACACTGGACGTGAAGAACGCATTCAACAGCGCAAGCTGGGATGCCATCGCGCTCTCGTTACACCGGCTTAGCCTACCGGTGGGTCTGTACCGGATCCTGGAAAGCTACTTCCAGAACCGCGTACTGCTATCCCCATCAAATACTCATGGGTTCAAACACCACATAGCCCCTTGAAAAGACCTTAAATATGGTTCGTGGCAAAATTCACAACCATCAAGATACCATAAAATGGTCTCAATAACCCATAAATACACCAACATATGGTATTTTATATGGGATCTACCGGACCATGGCGATGGTATTTTCATGGTTTGAATCCATTTCAAACTCCCATGTCAAATCCCATGAACATGGGGGTATTATGGGCTTTTCGTTTGCTCGGGATACGAGACCGATGCCGGTCAGAAAAGGGTTCCGATCACCGCCGGAGTCCCGCAGGGCTCGATCCTAGGCCCGGTGCTATGGAACCTCGACGTAACCTTGGAGGTCTACGGGGAGTCAATCCCCGAGGTAGAACTAACTGCAGAACACGTGATAAACACGGTGGAGGAATGGATGAGCGCGAGAGGCCTGGAGCTCGCTCAGCATAAGACGGAGGTAGTTATCGTCAACAACCGCAAGTCGGCACAACATGCAGTTATCCATGTGGGAGAAGTCATGATCACCTCACAGCGGAGCCTGAAGTCTCTCGGAGTCATTATAGACGACAAGCTGACCTTCGGCAGCCATGTCGACTATACATGCAAGAGAGCGTCGACTGCTGTTGCGGCTCTATCGAGGATGATGTCCAACAGCTCAAAGGTGTACGCCAGTGGACGTAGGTTACTGGCAGACGTTGCCTATTTATCCTCAGGTACGGCGGCCCGTCATGGTCAAGAGCACTGAGGGTAACCAGTTACCTACAGAGACTGGTGAGCACCTACCGCGTGATGTACCTCAGAGTGATATCTGCCTACCGCACGGTATCACACGATGCATCCTGCGTGATAGCGAGTATGATGCCAGTCGGGCTGGTCATTCGGAAAGATGAGGAGTGCTTCGAGCTACGTGCAAACATAGGAGCCCGCGAGCGCACCAGGATGACCTCGGTCGCCAGATGGCAGCGTGAGTGGGATAACTCCTCGAAAGGTAGGTGGACCCACCGGCTGATACCTAACATATCGAGCTGGGTGGGAAGACCCCATGGGGAAGTTCACTTCCATCTGACACAATTCCTGTCAGGCCATGGCTGATACCCTTATCAGCGGATGTGTCAATCGGTGGAGAAGTGGAACGCAGTCTCGGCTGCTACCACCCAGATTGCCTGTAGGCTACATGTAATTTGGCGAACCGAGCAACAGACGATGGGCACAACTAACTAGTGATTGGTTAGTTGGAGCGAAAATGGCCGAGCGCAAAAAAGGGAGTGAATGGTCTGTTCATGCCGAGGCAGTTTGGCGCAGCGACTGGCAACCGCGTAAGGGGCAAACCCAGCCACCCCGAAGCAAGGCAGAAGAGAGAGTGTATAGGAGTATAAGTGGACTGCCTCATGCCAAGATGGGAGGGTCGTAGCGTAGTATGTTGGGACTTAGCAATCGATGCCTTGTGGCGTGCCAGAGGAGTGAAAGGGTGAGCATCCAAGTCAGTCTCACGCGGTATGTTAAGGGTGAGCACAAAAGTCAGCCTCACATGGTATGGTAGAGGCTAGCACAAAAGTCAGCCTAGCAACGAATGAAAAAGGTGAGCGCACAAGTCAACCTCGCATGGTATGTCAGAAGTGGGGCCTAAGAAAAATGTCCCACATGGGATGCCAGAGGGAGCGACAGGGGTATAATAGAGTGGCACGATTGAGAGTGAACCAGGTGATAGGGTGAGCATCCAAGTCAGCCTCACATGGTATGGGAGAGGCGAGCACAAAAGTAAGCCTAGCAAGGAATGGGTAAGCTGAGCACACAAGTCAGCCTCGCAAAGAACGAAAAAGACTAGCACAAAAGTCAGCCTCATGTGGACTGTTAGAGAGTGCATCAAGGTGCGATAGAGAGAGCACCCAAGTAAGCCTCATACAGGACGTATGAACGCGTGAGCGAGAGTGAATGAGTACATCAAGTACAACCATCCCCCCAGAAGTAATACCGAGAGGTAGTTCCTGGTGAGGCCCAATGGAGTTTAGTCGGTATTAATGGCAGCGTCACCATTCGAGCCCGACTCGCCCCCAGTACACCCCGTGTGGTAGCTTGGACACCTACCAATAGCACGTGTACTGGGTTAGTACGTAAACAGTCTTCTCCATTGTAAAAAATAGGACTATCCTGAACATGTCCGGAAACGCCAGGATCGCAGTCTTCAGTACCACGTTGAGGATACCATCCGGTCTGGGAGCTTTCTTCGCTTTCAGCCCTTTTGCCACAATAAGGAGATCGTCGTTGGAAACTCGATTGTCGCCAGCATTTCCATAATCTGCGTCAACGTACGGTGTAGGCGGCCATGCGGTTGGGTCGTGCTTCGGGAAAAGATCCTCCACGATAATTTTCAGTTTGTCGGCGCGCATTTCGACTGGCGTCATTGCACCCTTCATTCTGGCCATAACGACACGATAAGCATTGTCCCAGGCGTTGGCGTCTACTTCTATGCACAGTACTTTGTAGCAGATGGACTTGCTTAGCACTAACTCGCATTTGAAAACGGCCCTGGCCGCCCGGTATCGAATGTTATCTTACACTCTTCTCTGACTGCCTCAAATCTTGTTCTCTGAACGCGTCTTTTGGCCTCTAGACCGGCAGTCCGAAGGATGCTGAGCCTATCGCTCCACCAATACGCTGGTAGTTCCTCGGCTCCATTTTCCTCGGCATTGTTACATCACATGCCCTCGCTATTGTTTCCGAAAGCTCATCGGCACTCGGAATTGTAATGACGCTGTCAGCACGAAATACTTCATTGTCGAAATCCTTTATTTTCCACTTCCGCTCGCCAATCCTCACTCTCGGTGTTACCGTACAAATTCGCTGACCAATGGTATAGTTGATCGCTTGGTGGTCACTATGTGTGTACTGCTCACTAACTCGCCAATTCATGTTATCCATCAACGAAGGGCTGCAGAATGTTATGTCGATGATGGATTCTCGATCGTCTTTACGGTATGTGGTAGCGGAACCTTCGTTGCACAATCTCACATCCATCTTGGCCAAGGCTTCCAACAAGCTGTAATCTCTTATGTTGGTCAACCTGCTACCCCACTCCACGGCCCAAGCATTTTAAAGTCTACTCCTATAACAACCAGCGTTCGTCCGACTAACGAGTCGGTTAGTGCGTCGAGCATCCTATTCTACTGCTCTGGTGTCCATCTCGGGGAAGCATAGGAGCTACAGAGAAATACGCTCTTGATCCTAGCGATCACGTTCTCTCCCAACTCCTTTAGCGCTGGGTCCTCTCTCACTTTCTTGAGAAGAGCGACGTAGGACGTCGTATCGTTCGCTTCGACGATCAGTGCATCTTCTTTTGGCGCCTTCTTCTGCTCCCTTTTTCGCTCTTCCTTCCTCTTCTGCTGTTTTCCGTGTTTCTCCTTCCGACCTACAACGGTACTCCAGCTTTCTCTCGGTTGGTTGTCGTCTTTTTCTTCGGCATCAGACACAGCATCCTCGAGTGTCTGCTTTTTGGGTCTATCGTTAAGCACCTAGACTCCTGTCCTTCCTGTCCCTGCTGCCCCTGTGTGTGTATGTACGTATGTATGTGTTTTTTTACGAATACGTTTACGTACTAGCCCAGTACACGTTCTATTAGTAGGTGTCCAAGCTACCACACGGGGTGTACTGGGGGCGAGTTGTTTATTTATTTATTTATTTATTTATTTATATATAGGTCTTCGACTATTAATCGCACAGACTGGCTTATCAACTAATCCTAATACTAAAAGTACATCTTGCAACATTAAAATCGAAAAAACATGAAACTTGATTAAACACACGACAACATACATTTAACGGGTTGTTTCGTCCGAATTGCGTACGGCACAACGGTAAACGGAAAAAGTCCACTTGGCGTGTTTGTCTTCTAGGTGCATTGAAATTAAGTTGACCCAAGAGTTGGCTGCTTTCAATGTTCCCGTCCAGGATGTCAAAAATAAGCATTCGGTGATGTTTGATTCTCCTGTCAGCAAGCGTAGGCAGGTGGATTAATGCGCAACGTTGCACATACGGCGGTAAACGAACTGGGTCGGTCCAAGGTAAAAGGCGAAGAGCATACCTGATGAAACATTTCTGCACCCTCTCAATGCTGTTAATGTGGACTCCGTGATAAGGAGCCCAAACAGGAACGGCATACTCCAAGATGCTGCGTACAAGCGAACAATAAAGCGTTTTCAAACTGTACACATTCTGGAACGACTGAGTGTTTCGCCTTAAAAATCCTAACATGCAGAACGCTTTGGCGATAGTAGACGCTACATGCTCGGAGAAAGTTAACTTGTTGTCCAAATAAACTCCCAAATCTTTGACGACGAAGTTGCGGTGCACGTTGGCTGACGACATTTTATAGTTAAACATGTTCGGCGATAGGATCCGAGTGAATGTAATAACGCTGCATTTTTCTATATTCACCTCCATTCCATTGATGGTGCACCAATTTAACAAAGCGTCAATGTCTAGCTGAAGTAATTTACAATCCTCCAAAGATTTTATAAGTCGGTAGAATTTCAAATCATCGGCAAACATAGATTTCGGAGATTTCAAAACCGTGCCAAGATCATTTATAAACAAAATGAAGAGCAATGGTCCAAGATGACTGCCTTGTGGCACACCAGAACAGATATCAAAAGGTGTAGAAAGTGTATCACCTAATCGAACAAAAGCGCTTCGTCCTGCAAGATAAGAAGCAATCCAATCTGTTAACCAGTCCGGAAATCCGATGCGTTTAAGCTTCTCGACAGCAAGGCAATGCGGAACACGGTCGAAGGCCTTTGACAAGTCAACATAAATGGAATCAACTTGTTGTCGCTTGTCAAGTTTGTCGATGATGCTGGATACATACGCCATAAGGTTTGTGGTTGTAGATCGTTTACTGACGAAGCCATGTTGTTCCTCAACGATGATATGACGCACGGACTGATAAACAATGTCGTATATCAATCGTTCAAATACCTTCGGGAGGCAGCTGAGAATCGATATCGCCCGATAGTTCTCCACATCATGAACGCTACCACTCTTGTGCACAGGTGTGATAGCAGCAGATTTCCAGTAACTAGGAAAAACAGCGTCAGTCAACGATCGATTGAAAATAACGGACACTGGAAATGCGAGAGAGTCCGCACAGTTTTGGATGAACGATGGTGGTAAATGATCGGGTCCCGCTCCCTTGGACGCATCTAAAGATTGCAACTTGACGAGAACATCCTCACGAGAGAAAATAATACGAGATAAATTCAGGTTGTGCAGCGGCAAAGTGCTCAGGTACGATTCCAATAAAGGTGGTGAGTTATTACTTAACACGCTTTGGAAGAAAGTCGAGAACATGTTTGCGGCATCCAATGACGTAGCAGCCGAACTTCCTTTATAGCGAACATTAAGGGGTATTCCTTTCGAGCTCCTACGACGGTTGACGAACGACCAGAAGGATTTAGGATCACGTTGAATATTGCTTTCGATGCGTTGAATATAGTTGCGATAGCATTGTGCATGCAAATTGTTGTATTGACCCTCCAAATCACGGAGTTCGGCTTTGTGCAGTGTGCTCCTGGACTTCAGGTATCTTTTCCTCGCTTTCCTCACCCGGTTTTTAAAATTCTTCAATTCCGCATCAAACCATGGCTGATTCTCCCTTCTCCTAATACGCGTTCTAATTGGAATAATTCGTCGCATTATTTCGTAAAGTGTGTCATAAAACACAGTGACAGCATCATCAACCGAACCAGCAGTAAGAATTTCGTCCCATTGAATATTCGCTACCTCATAATTCAACGCTGAAAAATCACACCGATTGAAGTCAAAATCGCAATCGACTGCAGTATCGACACATTCCGAATCCAAATCTAATATCATTATAAACGGTCTGTGATGCGAATCAACTCTCATCAACGGCAAAGGGGGCTCGGTTAGCTCAAACATGCTCGGCTCATTAACAAAAGCAAGATCAAGTAATCTATTGTTGTCATTTTCGAGATAATTGATTTGTTTCAATCCGGAAGAAACAACAAATTCAACAAGAGACACTTCTCGTTCAGAGGTTGCATTGCTGGGTAGAAAAGCACCTATATCATTGTCATATAACCAGTTCAGATGAGGAACGTTATAATCTCCAACCACGACAATAGTATCACACTCAGCCGCTCGATCGCTTATTTGCTGTATGCATGAAGCGTGCTTTTCGTATAAGCCGGTTTCAGAGTTAGGAGGAATATAAACGGTACATATATAAAGACAGCCGGTATTTAATTTGACTTGGACAACTATTTGTTCCAAGCTATCATCATCGATGAGGGAAATTGTGCTGCTGTTTAAATGATTTTTTACACCTACCATAACACCGCCGCCGCGCTGGTGTGTGCTGGTGCGAGGGTTACGATCGTATCGATGAAGCGTATAGTTAGAAGTTAGTTCAGCATTCAAAAATTTATCATTCAACCAAGTCTCGGTAAACGCAATAATATCGTACTCACAGATGGTTAGTGCCCCATATAAGGATTTAATCTTTGTTCGGAGACCTCTCACGTTCTGATAGAGCAGAGTAAACGGATGGCATATGCATGTATTTCTAACCAGCTGATCCGGAGTCAGAATGCGGGCAGAATGAGAGAGATGGTCAGGAGTAATTTCACTATTATTGGCCGATTTTAGGTTGGATACGAACCGGGGTACGGACATTTGAGGGACGAAAGTCAAACTGCCGGAAAATAATTCCTCTTTGCCATGTTGACGCTGAGAGGGCAGCATCTTTCAGGTGTGGTCCGATTCCGACTTTGAATGATATAAAAGTCAATTCTTCAAGCTTTTTACCTTTTGGAACTAACTTCGTCACATCCACAGTCTCATCGGAGTTAAGATTCTGCTTCACTAACTCGGCAATTTGGATATCCGTAGCTTCTGGAGAGAACCCGGAGAGATAAAGCCAAAACATTTCTGCTCCATTTTTCTTGGTGACGAGAGGAATATTAACGGATGGCTCGAATTCTTAAGTGCCAACTGACGCACGCGGGATGGCACTAACATTTTCATCCATTTCGAGTCTTCGTTTTTTTCGCAATCCACTAGTGCCAGGCAGAGGAAAGGAACGCAGTGGCGTTGTCTCAGAATAGCGCTGTAGAATGGCATCGATTTTAGTTGTATGTTGGTCAACTGTTTTCTTCAGTTCTTGAAGTGTATTGTGATGCTCCTCATTCATCAACTGCAGAACGCTGCTTGTTGACGACATTGCGTTTCTAAAGCAGGCATGAGACATCATCTTAGTACACGCATAACACATCCAAAACAACTGAGAACTGCTTTTCATTAAATCGCGAACTTCAGCAGTTAGTTTGACGCACTTGAGATGGAAATATTGGTGGCAGAATCTATTGCAAGCCACTTCACTCTCTTTCTCACAATCGTTAGCGCACACACCACACAACTTGGTAGCCATGATAGCTTTATCAGTGACTTAGCCACGAAACAAAACTTTTTATTTCCTCGTAGATAGGCACTTCGGCGGTCGGATTACGCAATACTCCACAATATTCCGGTAGATCGTTTGGTAATGATGATGATGATCGATAAGTGATAGACGAAAAACATGCGTTAAATGGAAAAAAAACCAAATTAATAACGAGCAAAATCAACTACGACTGGTTTGTTTACCTCCAACACAAAACTCCACATGAGGCTGACTTTTGTACTCACCTTTTTCGTTCCTTGCGAGGCTGACTTGTGTGCTCACCTTTTTCATTCCTTGCTAGGCTTACTTTTGTGCTCGCCTCTAACCTGGTTCACTCTCGATGTTACCACTCTATTATACCCCTGTCGCTCCCCCTGGCATCCCATGTGGGACATTTTTCTTAGGCCCCACTTCTGACATACCATGCGAGGCTGACTTGTGTGCTCACCTTTCTCATTCCTTGCTAGGCTTACTTTTGTGCTAGCCTTTACCATACCATGTGAGGCTGACTTTTGTGCTCACACTTAACATACCGTGTGAGACTGACTTGGATGCTCACCCTTTCACTCCTCTACCACGCCACAAGGCATCGATAGCTAAGTCCCAACATACTACGCTACGACCCTCCCATCTTGGCATGAGGCAGTCAACATATACACCTGTACACTCGCTCTTCTGCCTTGCTTCGGAGTGGTTGGGTTTACCCCTTACGTAGTTGCCAGTCGCTGCGCCAAACCTGCCTCAGCATGGACAGCCTTTTTGGGCTCGGCCTTTTTCGCTCCAACTAACCAATCACTAGTTAGTCGTGCCCGTCGTCTGTTGCTCGGTTCGCCAAATTACCTGTAGCCTACAGGCAATCTGGGTGGTAGCAGCCGAGACTGCGTTCCACTTCTCCACCGATTGACACATCCGCTGAATAAGGGCATAAGGGGTTGTGTCTCAGCCACAGACGTCAAGCATTGCTCTTCTTTCGACGTCGAGCCGAGGACATACGAACAGTATGTGTTCGGCAGTATCGTCTACACCTGGGCAGTCCGGGCAGGCTGGGACCTCCGCGTGCCCGAACCTGTGGAGGTACTGTCGGAAACAGCCATGGCCTGACAGGAATTGTGTCAGATGGAAGTGAACTTCCCCATGGGGTCTTCCCACCCAGCTCGATATGTTAGGTATCAGCCGGTGGGTCCACCTACCTTTCGAGGAGTTATCCCACTCACGCTGCCATCTGGCGACCGAGGTCACCCTCTTGACCATGACGGGCCGCAGTACCTGAGGATAAATACGGCAACGCCTGCCAGTAACCTACGTCTACTGGCGCATACCTTTGAGCTGTTGGACATCATCCTCGATAGAACCGCAACAGCAGTTCACGCTCTCTTGCATGTATAGTCGACATGGCTGCCGAAGGTCAGCTTGTCTTCTATAATGACTCCGAGAGACTTCAGACTCCGCTGTGAGGTGATCACGACTCCTCCCACATGGATAACTGCGTGTTGTGCCGACTTGCGGTTGTTGACGATAACTACCCAACAAACATTTCGTGGTTTTATAAACGTTTTAACAGTTGCTTTATTCAGCTCTGGCTGAACATTGGAAATATACGTGTAATCATATATCGTTTATTCCACCCTTAAGCATCCGGGATTTGGAGAATTTATTCAGCTTGTCTGATTAAGACACATTAAAGAACAGTTCTGCAGGCTGTATACATTACAGCCTGAAGAAAACCACAGTTCAGCTTTATCCATAAACTTTTTCGTTACCGCTATTCAGCTGAGAGATAATTCATAGGAAAATTATTAAAAAAGAGATTTATTTCAAGTTACACACGCCATCAATCTCTTTGGAAGCCATATTCTTTTATTAGTGTTACGTTACAGTCAGAGAAAAATTGTATTACCTTGTTAGATATCATATCACGTACCTGGATCCGAACCAGCAACCTGTTGAATACTAAGCGCTTACCTTACTGTCTGCACCAATCTTGCATACATCGAATGCTTGAGATTTCACCGATGTACCGACAAGTCTAGGCTGCTGAATAGAGTATGTATAAAGGCTACAGTAGCCTTCTATAGACTTGAGTGAACCTAGTTGGCTTGGGTTCGAATCCCAACCTACGATATTTTTTTTTATTTCATTTTTTTTATTTAATAATTTTTAGAACATTCGGGAATTTTTCATTAGATAATTTACTTATTTCAAAAATGATGATTGTAGTCGTTTTTATTTCCAAGGTGAGGACTTATGGTTGTCACAAAACATTCAGATAAGTAAAAATGGGTGTTATATAAAAGTGGTGGTAACTGAATGATGGATTGAAGCCATTTATAATTCTAAGGTGGTAATCTCCTCAATTTATTTACCACTCGCTGCCAAATGATTTTCTTTCCATTGTGATTTTTGTTTGGTAAGCGGAAGTCGCTGTTCGAATTCAATAGTTTATTTATTTATATCAATTAAGTTCGCCAGCGTGAATAATCATTGTACCTTTGTTTGCAAGTCGATAGGTAGAAAAAAATCATGGTGAATGCTGGTGTCAAAAATTTATAGCAACGTTGGAACAAAAAGTTTCTCTTGTGTTCAATATGAGAATATTCACGTTTTGCAAGTGAACAGACCGTTTCGAATTGAAAGGTAAATTTACATATAACAAGGGCGCGTGTGATTTGGTAAGCTTGTACATTAAAAACTGTAAATCGTGTATTTCGCGTGCTGAAAACTCAAAAGATATAAAAATACTAATTAAACCTTCTTTATTTTTTATTCGTTTATTGATCTATTGCTCCTTAACTGTAATATATGCAAAACATCTCAATTGGAATATACCGAAATAATAAAAAAAAATCCTTCACTTAAGAGAAAAAAAATAATGTGCGTGTATTGGGACTCGAACCCAGGTCGGTTGCCATTCGTCATGATTTGCTAATCGTGCCAATTTTTGTAGTAGTTACAATTACCTTTATTAAACACATAATTCAGCTAAAAGTCAAAGGTGGTATAACGGCAAATGCAAAGGTAGAAACAACCTTTTGAAGACATGTAGTGCAGCTTAATGATTAAAGGTAATACTATTGGTAACAGCATCATTTATTCAACTCGTAATTCAGTCTAATTAAGATGGTTGAATAAAAGCTTTAATATTGTCGATGTTACATTTATTAGCAGTATAGTTCAGCCTACTTGGAACTGGCGAATACTGGATTTTAAATAGGCTGAATAAACTGTTAATGTTTAAATAGTTCAGCGAAAGTTTTATTCAGCTTACATAACCTTTAATCTGCTTTAAATCAACAAATAGTCTTATAGTTCAGCTCCTAATGTTTGTTGGGTACCTCCGTCTTATGCTGAGCAAACTCCAGGCCTCTCGCGCTCATCCATTCCTCCATCGTGTTGATCACGTGTTCTGCAGTTAGTTCTACCTCAGGGATTGACTCCCCGTAGACCTCCAAAGTTACGTCGAGGTTCCATAGCACCGGGCCTAGGATCGAGCCCTGCGGGACTCCGGCGGTGATCGGAACCATTTTCTGACTGGCATCGGTCTCGTATGGCAGTACGCGGTTCTGGAAGTAACTTTCCAGGATCCGATACAGACCCACCGGTAGGCTATGCCGGTGTAACGAGAGCGCGATGGCGTCCCAGCTTGCGCTGTTGAATGCGTTCTTCACGTCAAGTGTCACTAACGCACAGTATCGAATGCCTCGCCTTTTTCGCTGGATCGCTATCTCGGCAGTCTTTATCACTGAGTTGATAGCGTCCACTGTGGACTTACCCTTCCGAAAGCCAAACTGGTTGCTTGACAGGCCGTTCGTACGTTCTACGTACGGGATTAGCCTGTTGAGGATGATCCTCTCAAGCAATTTGCCAGTCGTATCGATCAGACAGATTGGTCTGTACGCTGATGGGTCGCCTGGCGGCTTCCCGGGCTTCGGCAACAACACCAATTTATGACTTTTCCATCTATCGGGGAAACTGCCCTCGTCAAGGCATCTCTGCATAGGTAGCCCGAAAATGTTCGGGTTCTCTATGATCGCTGCCTTGAGAGCGCTGTTTGGAACTCCATCCGGCCCTGGAGCTTTGTTCATTGCTAGGGATTTAGCCACTGCGAGTAGTTCTTCATTCGTCACCGGAGCCACCATTTCGGCAATTCCCGCACTGTCTCGTAGTGCAGGTGGCAGGGACTTGTGGCTCGAGACGGGAAGAGTACTTCGATAATCGTCGCCAACCGGTCCGGAGACCGTTCTGGGGGTGAAGAGCCCCCTTTGGTCTTGGCCATCACTATGACTACCGGTTTCCGGCCCACTAGGTCTGACGAGAGCCTGTCGATCATCTGGTTGAACTGTTCTATGGGCCACCTTGGTGGAGCGTAGCAGCTGCAATAGAACACATCATTGATCTTGGCAATCGAAACACCCTCGGCAGAGGAGTGTATTACCTCTAGAACCGGGAACCGACCCGTTGTACAGATTGCCACCATTCCAGGCCCATCCGACACCCAATTGCCGTTGCCGGCAGGGATGTTGTACGGGTCTGATAGGAGGGCGACATTTGTCTTCGACTCCGAGACCAACTGCCACAGCTGCTGCACAATGGTTAAGATTTAGCTGTGTAACGTTCACGGCTTTTTCTTATTTGCCTCACCGAAGGGACACGAAGGTCCGCCCATAGCATGATTACGGGCTTGCTTCTTAGCGGTGCAGATAAGGCATTTGTGCGCCTTAGTGCAGCCCCGCTCCTTATGTCCCTCCTCGCCGCAGCGACGACATTGTTTGCTCCTATCTGTGCCCTTACATTCGTAAGATTTATGGCCGGACTCAAAGTACCGATAGCACCTATCCACGGAAGGCGGCTGGGATATGCAAATTGGGCATACCGACCAGCCGATCTTTAGTTTACCTTTCACGGTAACCTTTTTGGCATCTGCCTTCAGTAGCCTGACGTAGGCTACTTGGGTGCCGGAGGGACCCCTCTCAAGCGCACAGAGGCCCGCTCGCTTGTTACGTCGCATTGCTCCTTGACGGCTGCGACGACATCGTCTGCGGTCGCGAACTCGTCCAGATGCTTGCACTGGAGAGTCATTTCCGCCCCTAACGACCTGACCTGAGTGCCTTCACCCAGAACCTCTTGGGCCAAGGCCTTATACACTGCACTAGATTGAGCGCCTCGCTTCAGCACCAGAAGCATTCCGCCTGTGTTGGTGCGTCTCACGCTGCGCACGTCTTGCCCGAGGGACGAGAGGCTTTCGGCCGCCCTCATCGACTTTAGGACGTCGGCGTATTTGTCCTTGTCGGTTTTTAACCACAAGGCCTCGCCTCTGTCCTTGACATTCTTCGCGGGCCGCGGTACATCCGGTGTCGATGCCGGCTTCTTCTTGGTAACCAGCGTCCAGAGGTTTACGCCCCCCTGCCCCGGTTGCGCCGAGTTGCTGATATCTTCACTCTGCCCAGCGGGGACATTTCCGCCCCCGTTTTCCTCAACCAAACGGCGTTTGGCCTTGACGGTTACACGCCGTGTGGTGTTGGTTTTTGCACCCTCGCCTGGTGACTTCCTAGGACGCTTCGCGTTCGACACCGTCTTGCGCCCCTTCTTTGTCGGACTTCTCCCGACATTCCACCCTCCTGGCGTAAGTGTGCTGTTCCTGTCTTGCGACACGAACAGCCTTACGGAGCATCAGCAGGCTTTGTTTCAGTTCCTTGCTGATATTTTGTCTCGCGCTAGTGAACTCGATTATTGCATCGAGCTGCTCCACCACTTTGCGCATCGCAGATAGTGGCCCGTCCAGCGCGTTGGTAGGGCTATTTTCCACCACTGCTGGGGGGTCACTGGTGCTGTCGGATACAGCACTCATCGCTCCACTACTCTCCCCACGGGAGGGGGGAGACCTCGCCAAACCACCTCTAGCAAAGGGGTTCGACACCTCCGTTTTTTGATTTTTATTTTTATTTACTTCACTCATTAATCCTACGAGTAGCGCGAGAAAGAAAGGTCCGCCACGCCAGAGCTCCGCAGTAACGTGGTAAGGGACGCTTACTGTGAGTGTTGCCCAGGTACCCCACAGGCTCCGTTAAAGATCGAGCATCTTTTTCACCCCCTCGATCACTCATCCCTCGGCACAGGTCGCTTCACGCCTTGGAATTGGGGTTATGACCTATTTTGCTTTACGTGGTGACCGCGGCCCAGATCATCATCCTCCTTTACCAGAGCTTTGGGCATGTAGCTCTGGTTCTCAATAGTTCCAGGTACGTATGTTATTACAGACATGCTACTATTGAGATCCGTCATTCGCTAGCGGAGTTTACGTACGTATGTATGTGTGTGCGCGTCTGTGTGTATGTGACTAAAAATCTCGCTCACTTTTCTCAGAGATGGCTGAACCGATTTTGACAAACTTAGTCTCAAGTGAAAGGTGCAACGTTCACATAGGTTGCTATTGAATTTCTAATGGATCCGAGTTCCGGTTCCGGAATTACATGGTGATGAGTATGATCACACAGAAAATGTCGATTTTAACAAATTCTGCAATGAATGTATATAGGGGATGACGTATTCCCGATTGGTGGTGTTATTTAAATAAACACTCGATGATTGTCGAATTGAAACTGATTGTATTTTCCTGACAAGCCGTTACTTTATCCCCCAAATATGTTGCACATCAATTATTACATACAGGGTCTTATATAAGACTCCTGGAGCGACTTATGCTAGGTCAGCACGTGACAAAATCAATCGGTCCAAACTTTGCACGTCGCAAACGATCGAATTGTAAACAGAGCAAGCATGGAACCTTGATGAAGTTCAATCGTTTGTGTCAGCATATAGTTCTGTGACCACCGTATACTAATTTATTACCCATGGGCACGTCTTTAAATTTCTGCACCACACCTCCCCCCTTTTGGGAGAAAGGTTTTAATCTTTCTGTTTCCTAACTATCGCTCCAGATGCCTTGTACAAAATATTTTATTAAAGTTTAACTAATCTGTTTTATGTACGGTTTGGGAAATGTTGGAATTTTTTTTTTCGAGAGTTGTCCTACTGGAGCTGTAGAGCTAGGTTCTCGGAAGGGCTCCCCGTCAGAATCCCATACTACAATTTGCAGACGAGACAGGCAATGTCGCCCACTAAAACACTGCATTAGGCCAATTGTAGCGGGCCGTGATTCTGAATGTGATATTCATTGTACGGTTCAGATATGTGCGGGCGTAGGGACTCGCGATCGCATGTATCATCGCGAAGGGCTCGAACATTTGTACGTTAACGTGCTCGATCGCTTGTGCGTTTGTATGTCGCGTGTGCTAACGTGTATGTAACTTCGCGTGTATAAATTCTATTTCATAACCATGTGCCTTTCGTACATTCGCGTGTGTTCTAGAATGATCGCGCGCGGGCCGTGAATCTGATACTTAATTTTTTTGTGTACGGTTCAGATTCCAGAAGAAAGTGGGTTCTTCCATATCATTAGAGTTCCCAATCATGTCGCCGTAGAACGCGTGGTCTAGTGGATATGAGCTTTATTTTTTTTTATTGGTCCAACTGAATGTATGGACCTAAATTGCTAGAATGAAGCCTAAAGATTTCCAAACGTGACCGATTCATGATCGCGCGTGTTTGCGGGTTCGCCTTCGAGACCGAGTTTGTAACTTCGTAAGTACTAAAACGTTTACACAATTGCTGGAGTGTTATCAAGTTTACGCGATCGCGGGCATATGTGTACGTAGATGATCGCGAAGGGCTTAAGCGTTCGTATGTTGACGTGTTTGTCGCGTGTGCTCGCGTGTATGCGACTTCGCGTGTATAAATTCGATTTTGAAACCCTGCGGTTATTCATATATTCGCGGACCGTCATTCTGATCTTTAGTTTTCGGTGTACGGATCACATTCTGACAGGGAGATAGTTACCCCATATCACTAGAGTTTCCGGTCATGTCGCCATGGAACGTTTTGTCTAGTGGATATGGGAGTTATTTTTAAATTTTATTATTTTTTTTTTAACTTTTAAATGCGCGGTTAGAATTCTGGCAGAGAGTGGGATCGTTTATATCGATAGGGTTCCCGGTCATGTCGCCATGAGACGTGTTGTCTAATAGGTATGAGCGTATTTTCTTAATTGGTCCAGCTGAAGGCATGGACCTAGGCATCTAGGATCAAGGATAGACTTCCGGACGTGATCGATTCGTAATCGCGTGCGCGAGGGCATTTTTATAAGTTCCAGCTTGAAACCGCGTTTGAGAATGTGTGAGTGTTGAGACGTTCATTATCACCATCTTTGCTGACCCAGCTGAAGGCGGGTGTAGAATGGCAGTATAGGACTCGAAAAGAAGAAATAAAGGACAACATATGAGAGACGTGATAGATTAGATAGGTACAGGATATAGCTCAATTCATGATCATCACATGAAAAACATACATTAGTACTTCAAACTCTACCAATACGTGAATAGCCCACCACCACACATAGCACATCCTTTCTCAATTATCTATTTGTTACTGGTTGTTTGTCGGCTATGAGAGGGTAAATAGAGGAAAGGTATAGAACAGAAAAAGGCTCATATCAGCCCTCCCGGCCTCCTCGATACACCACTATCGAGGCGTATTGTAATCAACATCTTGAAGCGGATTTCTTATATTTTTTTTGAGGTCGCTAGCCGTGCATTTAAAAATGCCTAAAACTCTGTAAATAATATGTTAATACAAATATGCATGATGTTAAAATAAGACATGTGTAATATTCTACTTGCAGTTTGTTGTTCGTTCCTACTTAGTGGCCGTTCATAAACCACGTAGACTCATAAGGGGAACGGGGAGGTCTGGCAAAAGTCTACGTTTGTCTACGAGGGGGGAGGAGGGGTCTTTGAAAAAGTCTACGTAGACTTTTATTTTTTGTTATTCTCGTATTACTAATTATAAATGGGTTGAGGGTTGAGAGTTGTATTCAAAATATTGGTCTATTCAGTATTTATGCAGACACTTCAAAGCTAGTACACTATTGAGGTAACTACTCGTTAAGCGACCACTCAACCCAGAACCCACGATTTTTTTTGGACAACCTCACACAGTGTTGTTTCTTGCGTATATTTCGATATAGTTTTGATCTAGGAATAATACAAAATGACAGTTCCAAAGACGATCGCCCAAAATTCCTCTCGACGGAAGATTTTGACTGTGAAATCATCTGAGACATCACTAGTTAGCAGACATGCATGTACCATTAAATGCATGAAATATAAAAACGTGAAAAATGGTCAAAGTTAAGCATTGTAACAACAAAACACCCGATTTTTAACAATAAGTGGATTAATTTTATTTTTTATTTATTGATTTCGGTGGTTAAAGCAGTAGTGTAGTTAAACTTCTACAACAAAGTGTTTACTCAAGTTAATCAGTTTCTCTTGCAATCATTTAGACTGATTTCAAAATCTTTAAACACCCGTTAAATTTTACGCATATATATATTACACATCGACAGTATTATTTCGTAAATGTTTCTTATAATTTAACAATTTTGAATGCACCAGTAAGGCTCAAAAAGTGTTTAGCAATTCTGCATTGTTCGCACACTTCGGCCAAAATTTAAGCTAGTTATAGCAATATATCTTTTTACATATATTTGAGTGACTAACCTTGAAAAGAACTATTCCGAACGTTGAACGAAAGAAGTACACTAACGTTGGAAAGCACCTTGAATTAGTACTAATTGATTTGATCAATCATAGACAAAAAACCAATGTGAAACACCTTTCTTTAATATTTAAAAAGCTTGAAATAAATCTAAACGCTAATTTTTAATTGAACATTATAATGTGCTTCTTGCTAATTACACAATTCCCGCGAATAAAAAAAATTAAAAGTCTACGTAGACTTGTGGTGGAGGGGGGGAGGGGGTTTGGTAAAAGTCTACTAAGGTCTACTAGGGGGAGGGGGGGGGGTTAAAAATTCTCAAATTTCGGTCTACGTGGTTTATGAACGGTCCCTTATCTGATTCAATTGAGTATGAAAGTACATCTCAATTTTTCTAAAACCTGGCGACGTCTGATGGCAGCGAATAATCATTGTTGACCTCAATGTTGCCCTTTTATGTTAAATTAACTCGGAGAAGTCATCAGAGGAATATGACGCATGAGACCGAAAATAAATAAAATAAAATGAAATAAAGCGTAGAGTTAGTACTGTTATTGAATATTAATTGAACCACACACATGTACCATGCAATTAAACTACTTGGAATCGTCTAAATGCCAGAAAATGTTATATATGTACCATTAACGACAATTGCATTTCGTTAGAAGTTTCTCATGCTATGCTGGGCGGGAATGGATGATTGACGTGCGTCGGTAAATTAATCGTACCTTCATTTATCCAATCCGAATGAATTGAATCAAATGCACGAATTGAACACCAGTAAAAAGTGACCAACGAATCCCAAGAAGGATCACCCACTATTCCATCATATAAGCCAGTTCTGTATCCATTCCCTGGTCACAAATACTCAGACGCCCACATACACAGATAGACACACGACTAGCACACAATTGTACACTAGTACCAAAAACTACAATTATTACAACACAACACAACACAACTAATAGGGTTCTACTGTTATTTTTTTAATGCGCCTGTGCACGTTGACGAGGTCGACCGATAAATCGACACACAATGACTTCCACTGCGAGCCGTGCTCACAAAGACTGCCGTTAAGCTGTTGAACAACATCTGCAAACACAGCCCACAGAAAAAGTCAATCCACGGCCACCCGCCAATCGGCCACGCCAGTGTGCACAGGCTCTTAGTTGACTGTTAGTTTGGGCTGGTGCAGAGTATGAAAAAACACAAAACATGAAAAAGGCCCATAAGCCCTCTCGGTCTCCTCGATGCACCATTATCGAGGCGTAATGCAATGACCATCTTAAAGCAGGTGTCTGCTCAAATATGCTTGAAGATGTTTGCGATACCGTCAAACCCGTCAACCTAGGAGAGGGATTTGGGAAATGTTGGAAATTGGACATTTAATTATAACATTTGGATTTAGTATTTGTTCTATAATGAATGGTCTTTTATAAACTGCATCTAACTTTTTCCTGTTTTCATTTATCAAAACTACTTTTTCACCAACTGAAAGCTGAGTCGAATGTATTTTATCTTGTTTTGCTATCAAATTATTTTTTGATTTTTCTAAATATTCCCTTGTTCTTTGAAAAGCAATTTGTAGTCTGTATTTTAATTCTTGATAATAATCTTCAATATTGTATACTGGGTCAACTGTCGGTTTTATAAAATCATTGTGTATTTTTTCTGTTCGTCCAAAAATTAATTCAAATGGTGCATAGCTATGAGCTATGTGCGGAATAGTATTGTAAGCATATGAGAAATAATGTACCCATTCATCCCAGTCATCTTTTTTTTTTATTTCAATTATAGAGGTTTTAACCTTAAGGTCATTCGCCTCTTCGGGTTAGAAAAATCTCTTAGGAAAAATTTCTAACCCAATGTGCGGGGTCGGGACTCGAACCCAGGTGCGCTGCGTACAAGGCAATCGATTTACCAATACGCTACGCCCACTCCCCAGTCATCTTTGTTTTCGTTGGAAAAAATCCGTAAGAATTCGTTCAAACTCTTATGACTTCTCTCCAACGCTCCAATGGTTTCAGGATGATAGGCTATTGATGTGACATGGGTTATATTGAGATATTTATGAATGTTTTTGAATAGTATATTATTGTATTCTGTACCCATATCCGTGCGAATTGCAGTAATATTAGCATGAAATTCTCTGCAATTGCTTTTGCTATTGTGTGAGCTTCTTTGTTTTGTATAGGAATCACTACTATATATTTTGATAAGTCGCACTGTATTGTTATAGCATATCTATTGTTTCTATAAGTTTTGTTGAAGGGTCCTACTGTGTCTATCGAGATAATTTCAAAAGGATTATATGGTGTTGTGGTTTTGATGTACTTTTCTTTAGTTTGTTTTTGATGTTTGTTTAGTTTACAGTAATCACAATTTGTAACTAATTGGGCTATTGTTTTCTTCATGTTGTACCAGTAGAATTCTTTTCGTAATTTTTTATACATTTTATTCTGTCCAATATGACCGCCGGTTGGGTTGTTATGGGTTTTCTGCAGAATCTCGGAGACCATTTTTGGATCAGTAATAATTTTTGGCCTTTCGTATAATAGATTTTGCAAATTTTCCAAAGCATAATTTGCAATGGCTTTTAAATTATCCACACTGATGTGGTTGAATATTTCATCATTAGTTGCCAAGGCTATATTCTCATATTTGAATTCATTCGTACGTTTTTCTATCTTTTTAAAAATGTGTACTAATGCTTTATTCTCATTTGTAATGTCTTTTAGACCTTTTACTAATAAAAGGTCCCTTTTATAATTTGTTGATTTTATTGCAACTGAGCAGTATGTTTTACTTACATCAGCTGTATGAAATAGATTAAATCTTAATTTTGGCATGTTTCGTGCTTCTTCTGAGGATAAAGCGTGACACACCTTGAAGTGATCAGGTTTCATGATGTATGTCGGTTTATCTGTATGCTCGTTTAAAATAATAAACATAGATCTTTCATTAGGGCTTAAATCGCAAATGTAAACAAACTGCGTTTTCGCTATTATGACATTATGCGACAAAAATACTACAAGATTGAGGTGAAAATTAGTTAAAATGGTTTTTAGTTCGATTTATAATTAAAGAAAACAAAACGGCGAAACATACATTTTCTTCGAGATTTCGACTTAGGCCCTTCTTCTCATATGGAATATAAAGGCTAAATTTACATTTTTTGACAGAACCGGGCGTACGGTTATTATTCACAAAATTATTCTTTAAACGGCGGTTCTATTATATAAATGATAAGCAATATCTACTAGGATCATGTCTACTCGATAGTTGTTGCACATAAACATTCGAATATTTCGATATTTTCATGAAATTCGAAGAAAAGATGCACGCGCCCTATCATTTACATTGGGTTTCTATGCGCCCATTTGCTGAGCCCTATTAAAAAGTATACTGTCAAGCTCGCCCATTTACCCAGCCCTACCCAGCAAGACAGAGTCAGTTTAGCCCTTTTACCGCGCCCTTCTGAAAATTATGTACACCGTTTAGCCCTTCCGCAAATGGTGGTTGCTGAAGGGCGAAATCACGAC
This sequence comes from Topomyia yanbarensis, assembly GCF_030247195.1. Lineage (NCBI taxonomy): Eukaryota > Metazoa > Arthropoda > Insecta > Diptera > Culicidae > Topomyia > Topomyia yanbarensis. The sequence continues at coordinate 279,503,199 of NC_080671.1, forward strand.
TGGGATGCATATTATCTTTCCTTGTCATGCTACGGGTAATTGCTAAAATTGATTTAAGTTCATTAGAGTTAATGCGAATACGTGAAAGTGTATCTGCAACTACATTTTGTTTTCCTTGTACGAATTCTATGTAGAAATCAAATTCTTCCAGATCAAGACGCATTCTAGTCAATTTATTTGATGGTTTTTTCATGCCAAAGAGGCCTGTGATCTGTTTTGACTTAAAATCTACATCCAAAAAGGTAAGATTCGAAATGTTTTATTGTTAAATGAATAGCCATTGGTTCTTTTTCGATTACTGCTTTATTAGCTTCACCTTTTGTAAAGGATCTGCTTGCAAAAGCAACAGGTAATTCAATTCCATTATAATTTTGGGATAACACTGCGCCACATGCAAAATCTGACGCATCTGTTGTAAGTGTAAATTCTTTTGATAAATCGTGATATTGTAAAATTTTAGGAGTAAGTAAGCTTTGTTTGAGTTTTTCGAATGATGCTTGGCATTCTTCTGACCAATAGAATTTTTCGTTTTTTCTAAGTAATTTGTTTAGTGGAATAGCAATTTCGGCAAATTTTTCAATAAATTTCCTACAATATTTGCAAAATGCCACGAAACGCCTAACTTCGTCGGCATCGGTTGGTACCGGGAAATTTTTGATAACTTCATATTTGGATTCATCTGAGCTTATTCCTTTGTCGGATACCTTGTGCCCCAAATAAGTAACTTCTGATCGAAAGAAATTACATTTACTTATGTTAAGTTTCAAATTATATTCTCTCAGCCTTTGGAAAACTTTTTGAAAGATTGAAAGATGATGGTCAATAGAACAACCTATCACCACAATGTCATCTACGTAGACGAATGCACATTCTGGTGATAGACCTGACAAGGCTATTGTCATCATCCTTTGGAAACTGTTGGGTGATATATTGAGACCGAAAGGCAGTCTTGTGAATTGATAATGACCTGTTGAACTATAAAACGCAGTATATTTTCTAGATTCTGGTTCTAGAGGGATTTGATGAAATCCCGACATAAGATCTGAAGTGGTGAAGTATTTCGCTCTACCAAGTTGATCTAATATTGAATCAATACGAGGCAAAGGAAATTTGTCACCCATTAGTTTTTTATTGAGCTGTCGGAAATCAACGACAAGCCTCCATTTTTTGTCTGTATCCGATTTTTTTAGAACAAGTAAAATCGGAGAGTTGAAATGCGAAACTGATGGTTCCATTATACCATCGTTGAGCATTTGTGTGATTTGAGAGTTTATTTCTGGTTGTTGAGAATAAATTTGTTTATAATTTGGCACGTACACAGGAATGTTATCTGCCAAATGGATTGATTGAGAGTAAAAGTTATTTGTTTGTAATTTATCTCCGGTTAAATGAAATATATCATCATAATTTTTCAAAAGTAGAGATAATTTTTGTTTAATTTCAAACTATCAATAATTACCTGGTGTTGTTGTTCTTTATTACTGGAGTTATTTTGTGCGATGTTAAAGTTTTTCAATGGTATTAGATCCGGTTTGAAATTGGAAATGTGAATAGGCTTATTTGTGGTATTTATAAACTTACCATAAGAACTCAAACTATTTACAATAGTATTGCCTATGAAGACGCCAGGATACATTTCTTTCGAACATAAAAGCATATGGATCATTCCACGCGAAGTGATCAAAAAAAGATGCAAACTTGAAATCGACCTTCACGGATTTGAACAAAATTTGGAGGAATTGTTCATCTGGGGCCAATATATAAAAACCCAAATTTTTGTGGTAATTGAACCACCCCTCGTGTCATGGAGCACCGCCCATTTTGGAAAATTGCCAAAACCCTTGATTTTCTTTTGATCATATCTCCGGTTCTATTCACTCTAGAATCAAACCATAAGATGGATTTTGAAGAAAATTGTTCAAGGAGTCTATAAAAAATATTATTTTTTGCCGACAGTGTTGACAACTATGCAATTTTTTCAGTTTCAGTTAATTTTTCTCTCAATACGCATATTTTAATTTTGAAAAATTTAATCCCATCGCGTTCTTCAGACATTTTTACATAAAAAACACTTATCGTTCCAATATAATATGAGCGCATCCTGAGATATACCGTTTTGAAGGGAAAAACTCCGATTTTCTCATATAAAAATCCATTTTTATTGGCCAAAATTGAGAAAATCATCAAACAGTCATAAAAATCGACCCTAATCTGCTAGAAGCAAACCAAATACGTAGTTTTTCATCATTTCTCGTCTACTTCACGAAAAATTATGTTTGAACTCAGAATACTCAAGTTGGTTTTTTGGTGTTGTGCGCTTGCGATTTTATATAGGAAATTGCGTTTTTTTTCTCTTCAAAACGGTGTATCTCAGGATGCGCTCATATTATATTGGGATGATAAGTGTTTTTTATGTAAAAATGTCTGAGAAACGCGATGGCATTAAAATTTTCAAAATTAAAGTATACTTATTGAGCGAGAAAAATTAACTTTTAATATTTAACTGTACGATGATGTACACGTGTACGATGATTTCCTCCTTTTTCGATTCCGTGGTTCCCATCGTTTCAAGATTTAAATATTTTCTTGTGTGTAATATGTATGGATCCAGTTCCACCACAATATGCAATTTACTAACTCCACTGTTGCAACTACTAGTAGAACTCCAATGCGGTTTGCAATGTTCGTTTATAAACGAACTTAACATTTTCACTAAGCTCGATGAATCCGTTTTCCACTAGGCTCGATAAATCCGATTTCACTAGGCTCGATACATCCGGTCGCCATGACGTAGTCCCGATTGGTGGTGATAGTTATATAAATAAATGATAGGTCAGCACGTGACAAAATCAATCGGTCCAAACTTTGCACGTCGCAAACGATCGAATTGTAAACAGAGCAAGAATGGAACCGTGATGAAGTTCAATCGTTTGTGTCAGCATATAGTTCTGTGACCACCGTATACTAATTTATTATCCATGGGCACGTCTTTTAATTTCTGCACCACATTTTTTTCCAAAATCTGCTTGGATTTGTAGTACTAGGTCACTAACAGCCATTCAAAGTCTCTTTGGCCACATTGGTCACCATCATCGGTTCCGGAAGCCCTGGCGGAAGTACCCAAATTGTCACATTGGTTTCTCAAAGATGACTAGACCGATTAGTCTCAAATGATGTGGTGTTTTATCCCCGTAAATGGCTGACTGACTTCCGGTTCCGGAGTTATGGGTTGTGGCGTGCGCCCACAAAACAAATTCCGATTCAAACCGATACTCCGATGAAAGCAAAAAAGGTAAAAAATTCGCTACAATGTCTCTCAATCAATTTCAATTTGCAGTTCTAGGTCACTGATGGCCAACCGAACTTTCGTTGACTACATTGACCACCATAGACATTTCCGAAAAACCGGGAAAAGCGGCCATCTTTCAAAATTAACAAACATCAGTTTCCCGGAAATGGTTGGGCCGATTTTCACAGTCTCAAATGATAGCTATATTATCCCCACAGATTTCTATAAAATTTCGTACGGATCGCTTATATGGTTTTGGAAATATAGACTGAACCGTCCGGTTACATACGAAATTCCCATATGAGCCGGAACTCAAATATTTTCTCAAAGAGGGGACCCCATGAAATTTCAGAAATCGAATTCGTATTTTTGATGCCAAACATCTTTAAAATGCATGAAACGTCGAGATTTTATGTCTCAAGAATGGCTCAAGGAAACGTCCATCCATATCGGAAGAAAATCCGCCGCCAGAGAACTCTTAGTCGAAGTAAGGTAGTTTCACCGCCGGGAACTATCTGAGTAGCAGTTTAGTACTGAATGGTCAAAGTACGCAGAGAAACGAAACAACCTAAAGTACGCAAGGAATGATGGACAAATAGTATACCTTTTTAAAAATATAAGAAGTATAGTTATATGTTGAACAATGTATGGTTTATATATCTTCATTAAATACATGTTTTACAGTGTTAACGTTAAATTAATAGCAGATTAACGTTCAGAATCGATTGCCCACAGTAGGTTGGGTAGTTTCTGGTGGCTTTGCTCATTGTTCCGTGCTCCCGCTAGACTTTTCTCACTGAAAATATGATACCCGTTAGCAAACAACGTTTGGTACACGTTTGTGATCGAAGTCGTAGGACAGTTGCAAGCGGCAAAAGAGCATTGCGGGTTTGTAGTTAAGCTTATAGACCTTTGTGGTGATTATGTGAAATTGCTGGTTAGGATGGGAGCTTCTACCACAAACAGTGCAGATTCTACCTTCAGGTTGCTCCGTTAATTCCGGTTGTTCTGCACTTCTTTCTGTGAGTAGGAGGCCGAACAATCTGAGAATAACACAATCACCAATCAATCATTTGGCTAGGAATTACACAAGAGAACAAAAACAAACCTACCTGTGCGGTGGCTCTGTACCATGTGTTATCACATTTGTACCGATAGAAACCTGTATGAATGCGAATGTTCGCGGTCAGGACACTTTTGAAAGAATAATCTTTGCTGGAAACGGTGAAACAATACAACCGCGAACCGATGTGTGAGTACTGATACTGATCCATAGGCTCTGGCTTCCAGGAAATGCCACACCGCACACTTCGTGTCTATGTACTTCGCCAGAAGAGACAAGCCGCTCCTTATGAAGGAATGTTTTTCCCGAAACTCAATCGATATGATACGGGAAATGCTAACGGCAAACTGTTGAGTTTATTCGATCCACCAGTATTTTCTCGTAATAATTATTTAACGCTAATCATTTACACAATAATTATTCAATAACATTATTCATTTTCTAGTTTACATCTGTTTCTGATGGCAATATTTTTGAGATGCCATTATTATAATATTATTTTGACGTTTGAGTTGTTGGTGTTAGTGAGTGCACTGGCTCGCACCGACAAAATTTTCGGTGCCAAATCTCTTCCCCGAAATTGCACTGAAATTGCACTTTTTATTGCAGTGCAAATCAATGGAACATGGTGTCGGTGTTTTGACAGCACTTCTGCAAGAAAAGTGCAATTTCAGTGTAAAGACCTCCACCGGTGCACAGTGGTCCAGATCGCTAATTTAGGAGGAATTTTTACTTTCTGACAAACCTGTATAATTTAGCCGTATCATGTCTTAGGATGAATTTGTGTACTTTAGAAGATGCTTCTTTTTATTGGAATAGTTATTAAGGTGGTTCTAATTTATCTAAAATACGAAAATAAACTTTTTACTGATGAAAGATAGAGCTCCACAGTCTTCCACAAAGTTGTAAAGTAACTTATTTTGAATAAATTTGTTGAACATATTAAAGCTCTATCTCTTTTAGTTTTTGTTATACAAGAAATTTAAAAAAAAAGATTAGGGTGTTCCTGAAAAAAACGTTTTTTTAGTATAACTTTCGTATCTTTTACTTTTTGTTAACACAACCTTTGAACAGCTTATTGAAAACTTCAAGCCGAGTATTTTTCTCCAAGACACCGAAGGTCTAACTTTTTTCTTTAAAAAGTTATGGACACTTTTCGTTAAAAAAAAATAGCCTATTTCAAGGCTCAATATCGCTGATGCGGGCACCTAAAATTGAATTCTGTTTCCACCACATGAAAGACCATACTTATTAGTATATTTGAGCAAAAATTGGCGAATACGATATTTTTTTAAAATTTGCAATTTAGATTTAAAGTTTGTAGTTTTGCAGGTTCAACGCATTAAAGCATTTACACACATATCGTTGTATTATGAAAAAAGCCACTTTCAAATATCATTCTCTCATCGCAGCAAGCTTTGCATAAGTGAAACGACTGTCAAAAAAGGTTTCTGATTTTATTCGTTTTAAATAAAACTAGTAAATATGGATATTAGTCGAAGAGAGTTGGCGAATTTGCTTATTGCTGGTAAAAAGACAGATGAACTGCTTAAGTTCATTACAAGTAGTAATCCAATTGTAAAATTGAGACTTGTTAATGTTCGAAAGAAATTTTATATTTTGTTAAAACAACCTTTGAACAGCTTTTAGAAAACTTCAATCCACGTTTTTTCATAACTCTGAAAGTCTAACTTTATACTTTCAAAAGTTATGGAAACTTTTCGCTCATAAATAGCCCTTTTTCAAATGTCATTATCTCTGATTGGGGCAAATAAAAGTAAGTTCGGATTGAACCATAGAAAAGAACATACTTTTAAGTATATTTGAGCAAAAATTGGAAAATATTATTTTTTTTAAGCATGTAATTTTAAATTTACTAACCAAAGTTTTAAATTTTATCGCATAGCGACATAAAAGAAATTGCCTAAAGCCTTTGTATTTCCTTTTCTGTTTTGCTTACATATCAACAATACAGAATGTGTTCATTAAAAATAATTTGGCTATGACAACAATTTATGATTTATATAAGGAGAATTTATTCAATGCCAATTAATTCAAAAGTAGATGCATTGCATTTTCAGGTATATCCAGCGGTGCTCGTTGAATTCGACGTTTACATTTAAGAGAAATTATAGGATCTGATGAAACAAGAAGTCTCTTGAAAACGTCATCAAGATTGACGAGTCGATCGAATTTGCGTGCGTGGAATTCTCGGAATCTGCGAATACTTTTATTCCTGGTTTCTTGAACTTCTTCACTGCACATACCTACTGGCAGCATGTTATGTTGAATAATGCTTCCTCCATGGACCAGGAGTTTATGCACGGTTGGTGAGAGAGCGTACCAACCACACAGGCGTACATAAAGCAATCGTGTATCTTCGGCGTAACTCCGGTAAGCATCCGCGTTAATTCCCAATTTGCTGTTGATGATTGTTAATAGCACATACATACGTTCTAGCAACATTTCATCCAACCCGGTTTCTTCTGCAACGACATCTCGGTTTCTGAAAAGTTTTCGAGCTGTGTTACCATCGTGAGAATTTCCGCCACCTGGCAAAGGTACGCTAATACGAAGACCTAAACGGTCACGTAACGCTTGTCGAATTTTTATTTGTCGTTCCTTAAGCTCGCTGGTATTTTTGCCTACGCGCCAACGCGGTTTTGCTAGAGCTAAACGGTAAGCAATATTCAATAGTAACTCCATTGCTCGTATTAATGCATGTAAAGGTGAAAAAACATATAAACTATCCGGTGGATCGCTGGCTTCCAGTAAAGGATCATTCAATCGCTTTCCGGAGCGTTTGCATATATAACACGCTTGAGACGGTGTGCCTGTTACGTCATTCACTACCTTCGTATCAACCATGGAAAATATGAAGCTTGAACTAATCGGAATCTTGCGCATATTAACATTTATTATAGTCGGGACTAATTCATCGATTTGCTTGTTCATCGCGGCAACTTCATCCTTTGTTAGTTCAGGATTTTCCTTCTTGAAAATTAATTTTACTGGTCGGCACAGGGATACTGAAGATGGAAAATCATTATTCCAAAGAATGCAATCTCTTGACTCATCTTTCCGGCGACTAACTACACGTAAAGGTACTATAGATAGAGCAAATATATGCGAATCGTTATACTCGAATAGTTCTCCATTTTCATCTTCGTCAACGCACATTTGCTTGTATCTATGTTCAAGTGGAAAAGAGACTGTCAGTCAAAGTTTAGAAGAAAAATAATGTTGCCTACCGGGAATGGTTGCTGCTTCCATCGCAGCCCCACTTAAAGATAACAAACGTATTATCCTCAGGATGCAGTGGTAGAACTCCAATATTCAGAAACGAGATGAGTCGTTCCACGGTATGGTTAACAAGAGCTTGAAGGGGAACATACGCACAAGAAGGCTGAACAGAAATTCCTGAAAAAAATTGTTGATTCAGGGACGAATCTTTGAGAATAGTACATACCGATCGGATAGCATAGTTTCTTTTCTTCTACTATTTTATTATACGCGGGATAAATGTCCAAACCCTTCTGCATAACTGAGCTGCGTATGTTTTGGTACTGCGCCTTAGAAAAATCATTTTCACAAATAAATCTAAGTGCCTCCTCCGCAGTAAACGCTTCTGCAATCGGGACAGCCATAGATCCTAAATTCTCTACGGTAGATCTGACGGGACTTTTCGACAATCGTTCGATTTGTCTGCCAACTAAACGGAAACCAGTAGAATTAGCGTTGACGGCTGACGCTAAACCAAGTTCTTCCGTGGAATACTTATCGCGCAACTTTCCTAATCTTTTTATTTTGGCTCTGCGACATATTTCGGAAAATGGTTTCCTCTTTCGGCCTTTACCTTTACCTTCGACTTCGAATCTTAGCTTTCCTTCAAGCCACACAAAATTTTCCAGCTCAAACCGAATTTGCGTGCGCTTACTCCGAATCCACAACCTTCTAAATTCCAACATGAAGATTTTTATTTTCTTCCGAGCACTAACAAGTCTCAATTTTACATTTGGATTACTACTTGTAATGAACTTAAGCAGTTCATCTGTCTTTTTACCAGCAATAAGCAAATTCGCCAACTCTCTTCGACTAATATCCATATTTACTAGTTTTATTTAAAACGAATAAAATCAGAAACCTTTTTTGACAGTCGTTTCACTTATGCAAAGCTTGCTGCGATGAGAGAATGATATTTGAAAGTGGCTTTTTTCATAATACAACGATATGTGTGTAAATGCTTTAATGCGTTGAACCTGCAAAACTACAAACTTTAAATCTAAATTGCAAATTTTAAAAAAATATCGTATTCGCCAATTTTTGCTCAAATATACTAATAAGTATGGTCTTTCATGTGGTGGAAACAGAATTCAATTTTAGGTGCCCGCATCAGCGATATTGAGCCTTGAAATAGGCTATTTTTTTAACGAAAAGTGTCCATAACTTTTTAAAGAAAAAAGTTAGACCTTCGGTGTCTTGGAGAAAAATACTCGGCTTGAAGTTTTCAATAAGCTGTTCAAAGGTTGTGTTAACAAAAAGTAAAAGATACGAAAGTTATACTAAAAAAACGTTTTTTTCAGGAACACCCTAATCTTTTTTTTAAATTTCTTGTATAACAAAAACTAAAAGAGATAGAGCTTTATTATATTCAACAAATTTATTCAAAATAAGTTACTTTACAACTTTGTGGAAGACTGTGGAGCTCTATCTTTCATCAGTAAAAAGTTTATTATCGTATTTTAGATAAATTAGAACCACCCTAATAACTATTCCAATAAAAAGAAGCATCTTCTAAAGTACACAAATTCATCCTAAGACATGATACGGCTAAATTATACAGGTTTGTCAGAAAGTAAAAATTCCTCCTAAATTAGCGATCTGGACCACTGTGCGGTGCTGTCAATCGAAAATCCTAAAAGTTTGAGAGATCCAGTGCAAAGGAAGAGGTTATATGATCCACTCTCTCTCTTTCTCTCTCTCTCTCTCTCTCTCTCTCTCTCTTTGTTATGTGATTTTCGATTGATTGACACCGGCGTAGTGGATTGCACTGGTTTTGCACTTTCTAGCATGATTGCACTACTGCACTGCACACACACTCTTCCAATTAAAATGACCGCACGTCGGCTGTCAGACGTCTATCAGAAGCAACAAGCAAACAAAACCATTTCGTCGAATCTACAGGAGAAAATCGACCCTAAATAAATAGTGTGTGTGAAACAAACTGCGTAGTATTTTTACATGGGCGGTTAATTATACTTGTGTATAATAGTATACACATTGGATAGTTGCATCAACCGCTGCAATCACACATTAAAACATTCTAGCTTGCCCCGCTAGTATATAGAACGTGACGGGCATTGTAGGTAAAACGCATGAAAAAAATGAACTTATCTTGATTCCAACGAGAGTAAGCGTTCCCTAAGCACAGCATTACATTCACATCCCTGCTCCTTAAAACACATCTATATTCACTACGTAATCAATCGTATATTTACACTCTCTCACTTCACTACCGAACGATTTTAGGTGCATGTTTATTTTCTCTATTTGAATCTAATTTTCGAATCATCACTATTCACTTCTTTCCTCCCTCTATTGGTACTCCAGCAATAAAACGCCACACTTGAACTCTCGCGATGACTGCCCAAAGCAAACCAGAAAAAAAATGTAAAAAAATTAAATTGAAATGAAATTTCAGAAATCGAATTCGTATTTTTGATGCCAAACATCTTTAAAATGCATGAAACGTCGAGATTTTATGTCTCAAGAATGGCTCAAGGAAACATCCATCCATATCGGGAGAAAATCCGCCGCCAGAGAACTCTTAGTCGAAGTAAGGTAGTTTCACCGCCGGGAACTATCTGAGTAGCAGTTTAGAACTGAATGGTCAAAGTACGCAGAGAAACGAAACAACCTATAATACGCAAGGAATGATGGACAAATAGTATACCTTTTTAAAAATATAAGAAATATAGTTATATGTTGAACAATGTATGGTTTATATATCTTCATTAAATACATGTTTTTACAGTGTTAACGTTAAATTAATAGTAGATTAACGTTCAGAATCGATTGCCCGCAGTAGGTTGGGTAGTTTCTGGTGGCTCTGCTCATTGTTCCGTGTTCCCGCTAGATTTTTCTCACTGAAAATATGATACCTGTTAGCAAACAACGTTTGGTGCACGTTTGTGATCGAACTCGTAGGACAGTTGCAAGCGGCAAACGAGCATTGCGGGTTTGTAGTTAAGCTTATAGACCTTTGTGGTGATTATGTGAAATTGCTGGTTAGGATGGGAGCTTCTACCACAAACCTGCATGAACACAGTGCAGATTCTACCTTCAAGTTGCTCCGTTAATTCCGGTTGTTCTGCACTTCTTTCTGTAAGTAGGAGGCCGAACAATCTGAGAATAACACAATCACCAATCAATCATTTGGCTAGGAATTACACAAGAGAACAAAAACAAACCTACCTGTGCGGTGGCTCTGTAGCATGTGTTATCATATTTGTACCGATAGAAACCTGTATGAATGCGAATGTTCGCGGTCAGGACACTTTTGAAAGAATAATCTTTGCTGGAAACGGTGAAACAATACAACCGCGAACCGATGTGTGAGTACTGATACTGATCCATAGGCTCTGGCTTCCAGGAAATGCCACACCGCACACTTCGTGTCTATGTACTTCGCCAGAAGAGACAAGCCGCTCCTTATGAAGGAATGCTTTTCCCGAAACTCAATCGACATCTGATACGGGAAATGCTAACGGCAAACTGTTGAGTTTATTCGATCCACCAGTATTTTCTCGTAATAATTATTTAAAGCTAATCATTTACACAATAATTATTCAATAACATTATTTATTTTCTAGTTTACATCTGTTTCTGATGGCAATTTTTTGAGATGCCATTATTATGATATTATTTTGACGTTTGAGCTGTTGGTGTTAGTGAGTGCACTGGCTCGCACCGACAAAATTTTCGGTGCCAAATCTCTTCCCCGAAATTGCACTAAAATTGCACTTTTTATTGCAGTGCAAATCAATGGAACATGGTGTCGGTGTTTTGACAGCACTTCTGCAAGAAAAGTGCAATTTCAGTGCAAAGAACTCCACCGGTGCCGTCAATTGAAAATCCTAAAAGTTTGAGAGATCCAGTGCAAAGGAAGAGGTTATATGATCCACTCTCTCTCTTTCTCTCTCTCTCTCTCTCTCTCTCTCTCTCTCTCTCTCTTTGTTATGTGATTTTCGATTGATTGACACCGGTGTAGTGGATTGCACTGGTTTTGCACTTTCTAGCATGATTGCACTACTGCACTGCACACACACTCTTCCAATTAAAATGACCGCACGTCGGCTGTCAGACGTCTATCAGAAGCAACATATTTATTTACACTGAAAATCAAAGTTACCTATTTTTTGGGTTAAATTTGCTCACTGGAAAGTTTATACATGGGCAACCCAAAATTAGGTAGAAATTTGAACATGGCGATTACCCATAATTTGAGTTGGTCGCTGTGAACTTCGTGTTGGGTAGGAATTGAATAATGACGTCTACTCAAATTCAAGTTCATCGCTTTGTACTTATATTTTGGGTAGTCCATTTCAAACAAAGTAGTAGGTAATGTTTTTGACAGCCATTGTTATTGTTGTGAATCAAATTGCATGAAGTGGCTCTGGAAAAGAATGGTAATTATAATGCATAATGCAATAATTTCAACTAAAATTAATGATTAATTTATTTCAGCCTAGAAACTTACACTCAGGCAAAAAATACAGCGAATTTCACATGAATATCGTATAATTTTTAGCCACAAGCAGCACGTATGTAAATCATAAGATTATCTTATGAAACGGCATTTATTTGGTCAAATCGGTTTGCTATGATTTCATGTTCCATAAGGCATCTTTGAATTATCATAAGACAATATCATACATTTCTCTTATGTTTATGAGAATCATAAGATGCTCGTATGAAACTCGAACGACTGACATATGCAATAAATTGTAAAATGTAAAGGTAATCATACAAGTCGTATGTTTTCCATATTAATCTTATGAAATCATAGTTTTGTTACTTTTCTAGTCATCATAAGATGAATCTTATGAATTTCGCTATGCATTTTGCCTTAGCGTAGGATAAAGCAATTAGCGCTGGATCTAAAACATGAGTCGGTGAGTACTGAAACGTTGTTTATTTTTTGCTTGTGGGTTCATGTTGAGTTGCTCATAGTACTTAAATAGCGGCCACCGCATCATTCCGAAACCCGATCGGACCTCGAAAGACACATTGAACTCATGATGGGACGTTGATGATTCATATTTTTTGGAAATGTCTGAAATGCATATCGCTAGAGTTAAAATAGAATATAACTATTAGAGGGCAATGGCAGCGGCTAGCGGTGATTAAATATTTTCTCGTTCTTACATATGATGGGCCCATTAGATTGACATTTGTTGCCCCTGACACACGCAGGTTAAAGTAATTAGTAACAATAGCAGCTACAAAGCGATACAGTTTGGCAATTATATGCCAAATGTTCCAGGCTGCAACAATTCTAATTCGAGTCTATTGATCAAAAGCAGGCAAAAACCTCAAGCGGTGTGAATTTAGTAAACGGGGTAATTCTAAAAGATGCGACGAAATGTTGAATGATAAAAGGTCGAATATAGCAAATGATTGAAAATAACAAAGGTTCCAATGTTACTAAAAGGTTTAATGAAACAAAAGTTTAAAATTTAAAAAACAGAATAATGTATTATCACCGTTATGACGTGTCACCTCGCCTAGTTTGGTGAGGTGAGAGCGAAAAAGCGATCACCGCAGTCACTTAGGTGACTATAGTCACCCAAGGTGACAGAAGTCACCTGGCAGAGCGATTCCAATAATCATTTTGAGTGACGACGGTCACCGTAAGATGGGAAAAAGTGACTAAATGCACGAAAAAGAATTATCTATGTTTAATTCCACAAATTATTTCTTCACTTTTAATCAAGATAAAATTTTCATTTTAAATCAAGGAATTTATTAAACTAAAATGGATTTTTGGGTTGGATCAACCAAAATATCTATTACATTAATCTTACAGGTTTTGTTATCTGTGTTTTTCGAAGATCAACCAAATTATTGTTTATTTCAAATAAATCAGTGATTGAAGCATAAACATGCGTCTGATTGATTCCAAAAGTCTTCCTGTATTAGTTCGACAATCCTTGCTGGATTGAAACAAAGAGATAAAAGTTTGTTCTAACTAATAAGAACGTTGTTTACACGTGCGACAAACAATCGAATTCTGAAGCGATCGAAAGTAATCTGTTTTTGATGCGTTACATCGAAAACAAAATCCCAAAGAAAATATACTCTCCAGCGATTTGTTGGATTCAATAGCAACAAAGGTCAAGTTGGCATTACTGCCGGATTCGTTGAGTCGTTCGAAGTTGATATCAAGCGAGCATTTGACCGAGGAACTAACTGAGCAAAAGCATCCCGCGGAAGTAATGGTCTTACGCGAGTAGGCCGTCGCTATGCCGAAGGTTCTAAACATAACAAAATTCTTCAGTGGTAAGTTACTTATCATTTAGTCTTGCGCAATGAGTTGAGAACAATTTATTCATTTGAAGGTACAACGAATGCTACGAAAAATCTGCTGTTGGATTTTTCGACGCATCAAAGAATAGAACAGAGACGATCGCATCCATAGAGTCTTGTTTGCTTTCAACTTCATTTTATAGAATAACTCTGCAGAAGACACAGTTCTAGTAGTACGAGATATTCGTCAGGCTACAGCGACAGTGGCGATGTTTTCTCACGCTTAAATAGTCCTTATAGATGCTACTGAAATTGGCCCAGAATAAGTGAATTCTGCAGATGAACAGGAGACACTCGATAGTGTCACGGAAAATATACCGATTGTTACTACTGAAGTTGATGCGAATGTACCAGGTGAAGGAGCGATGGTTGAAATTATATGCCCTGCAACAAATATAATTACATTTTGCAACAAAATTGGTGTTGACTCAACATTTCAAAACCATTATTTTGAACGTTTCTTATATTTAAAACAACGAAATGTACAATTTGAATTGATAAAATAGTTTTTTTTCATTTCAATGTTTGATATGTATTGATACAAATATTTGTATTGTTTAAAGCAACCAAACGGACTTATTGAAACAACAAATTTGTATTTTTGTTTCGATTGTTGTTATGATTAGATCAATAAAACATTTTTTGATTCAATTTTTTTTCATGTTTGACCCAATAAATTATTCAGAGTTATTTCAACAATTGTTTTATTTAAATTGACAAACATTTTTTATTGAACACTGAACAATTTGATAAATTTGTTGTTTTAACCCTCATTTTATTCGACTTTAATAATTATTTTTCTGCGCGTGCTCACCTAAAAAATGTAGGTGATTAGAACCAAAAAGTGTTGCGTTTTTTCAGATATTTTTTTTGAATTTTCGGGTAACATTTCCTTTTGGATAATGGCAGTTGGGAAGTTTCTGAATGACGTAAATTGAAGATAGGCGTTTTTTTGAAATTCAAGAAGGCGGTTTATGGTTACAACCAAACACTTAAAACCACCGTTAATATAGGTGCCATTTGAAAGGTAGTGTTTATTAGAAGGCAAAAAATGATGATTGGAGCCATTTAAAAATCCAAGATGGTGGATTCCGATTATCACAAAACACTGAAAACCACCATCAGCATGGGTGTCATTTGCAAGGTAGTAATTAGTAGATGGCAAAAATTGATAATAGGGATCTTTAGGGGTGTGAGGGTTAAGGCATTTTCTGATGCATATTAGTACCGTGAGTTAATATCTCAGTCCTTTTTCAATTTTAGGCCAAAAACTATTGAAAAAACATGTTTTAGTTTGTTTCCTTTTAAGACAATAACACATCCAAACCCATGCGACTTGCACAGCTCTATAGGTTGCCTTATCAGACCTACCATAGTTTGCAGATGAAACTTGGGATGGCAGGCTGCTAGCGGATTGCAAAAGTACCAGATCATGCCGTGTGGGGTGCTGACCCGGTTGACAATGAGGCGAACGAGATATTTGCATATACGTCATTTAGTAGAACAACTGTCAGTTTGTTGGTTGAATTTAATCTGGTTTTTTTAAATTTAAAAATCAGAAAAGAATAATTAAGGTTTAAGAATGATATGAGTGTACTCGTGAGGACACCCGCTATCAGTACAAATGTAACACTGACATAATTTTTCCAAATTAAAGATCCCTATTGGCGCCATTTTGAGTTCCATGATGGCGACTTCCATTTACTACAAAATATTGAAAACCATCATCAATATGGGTGTCAATTAAAATGTAGTGTTTAGTAGAAGGCAAAAATTAATTTTGAAATGTAAGACGATTGACTTGGCTTGTTTGATAGAGCCCATCAAACAAATTTTCATGCAAGAGGTGACAGAATGGGGTCAATGCACTGACAAAATCGGGGGTAGACTGAATCAGGCACAGACAATATCGGTGGCTGATAATATCGGATCTTCCCTATATTTCTAAGTACTTCGATAGTACCATTAAAAATAACTATGTTTCTAGAATCATCCATTTCGTAAACTAGCATTCGGTGAAATGGAAATCATCGTACTGACGCTCTTCCTTTTTTCAAATCATCTATCTATTGCTTTTAACCCTTTCATTCCCAAAGTTTTTCTAGTGCATGTAGGGTTTCAAAACTATTTTTCCTTGAAAACAGTGATGTTAAGAAACACGAATTCTTTTTTCATAAAGATAGGAGCTTCCCTCGCAGCACTAGAAGCTGCTCAATTTCTACCTTCTAATGGTCAATACAATTCCCCTAGAATAATCGATTTGAAACAGATTTTGCTTAGTGACCGCACCCCACAACCCATAACTCTGGAATGGGAAATCGGATCGAGATGAAATTAATAGCCATTTACGGGGATAAAACACCTTTCATTTGAGACCAAGTTTGGTCGAATCTCCGAAAAACCAATGAGACTGTAATTCTAAATTTGGATACTTCCGCCGGGGCTTCCGGAACCAACGATGGTGGCCAATGTGATCAAAGAGACTTTGAATGGCTGTTAGTGACCTAGTACTACAAATCTAAGTAGATGTGGCACCAGTTTGAAAAAGTTTTCACCTTTATACATTCATTACAGAATTTTTTAAAATCAACATTTTCTGCGTGATCGTACTCTTCACTCTGT
This sequence comes from Topomyia yanbarensis, assembly GCF_030247195.1. Classification (NCBI taxonomy): domain Eukaryota; kingdom Metazoa; phylum Arthropoda; class Insecta; order Diptera; family Culicidae; genus Topomyia; species Topomyia yanbarensis. The sequence goes on from NC_080671.1 coordinate 279,519,761, forward strand.
AACTCCGGAACTGGAAGTCAGATCCATTATAAATTCAATAGCAGCCTACAGGATGCACGTTTCATTTGAGACTAAGTTTATGAAAATCGGTTCAGCCATCTCTGAGAAAAGTGAGTGAGATTGTGGTCACATACACACAGAGAATTGACGGACTGAATCGAATGGTATATGTCACTCGAGCCTCCGGGTCTCCGTTGAAAAGACGGTTTTCAGAGCAGTTTTCTATTGAGAAAGGCAAAACGTAAATCGTACGAACAAGTTATAGCAAATAGTGGTACATTTAACACTTTTATAATGAGTGGCTCATGTCCCTTCAAATTTGACCGCACTTACCGCTTGATGACGTCCCAGTTTGATATTTCTTTTGAGTGGTTTGAGAAAACTGAGAAAACGAAAATCGTCAACGCAGGCCTGGATACGGTTAAAGAAATATAAACAAATTTTGGTAGCCTCGCATCGTTTTGCGGAGCAGTTGGATATGTAAGGATATTTATTATTTTAAATCTAGTCCTGTAATTTAATTCTATTAATCGAATCGTATATTTAAAGCATTGTCATCAATACCCCCAGGGTTGCAAAATTGATTCGGTCCTGTGACTCCAAATCTAAAGAATATGGCGTGCGGCATCGAAGAATTTATTCCGTGCATTTTAGGTCGTCTTGTTTCAAACACCTATTAAATCTATCTAAAGGGAAAATGTTGCAAAATTACACAAACTAAAAATTAAAAATCTGACGCGTTTCGTTTTGCAGATGATGATCGAGTTGCACTTTTTGTTGCCAACGAACGGAAAAAAATAAATAATTGAAGAAATTTTTCTCCTCAAAATATTTGGTAAGTAAATAAGGAAACGACATTTATTCACTATTACTTGTGGATACACTGGAAGATAAACTAATGGCGTTTTCGTTTTTGACTCTGCACTACACCAGTGTAGTCGGTGCTACACTCATTCAAACCTGAGTGTAATCAGTCTATCTCTTTTTTTGCACTACACCTGTGTAGCACCAAGAACAAACGAAAGCGCCATAAGACTAATTTAATTTCTACCACTTTTTATAGAATATTTCTGCTGCCTCTGCACTCCTTGCGGTCGTTCGATTCCGTTCACGTGGCTTCGACGTGCTGCCTCGTGGATCGGCAACTCGTTGGTAGCGAGCCGCGTGGCTTGTTTCGATATTCCACCTGTTGCTATGGGCCTTGGTTGCCTCTAGATGACCTCGCATCTGCGTGGTGACTTCAGGTATGGTTAAGATGATCGGTTGTGGTATAACGTATATATAATAACATTTTTTTAAGGAAACTTCAGTCATGTCAAACTGAGGCTTCCAATAGTCAACACCGGTGAAACAACGTCATCTCCGTTATTGACTTCAGATACATCGAGCAATACGGAACATTTGAACAAGACTGTAGCTTACCCGAGCTCCGAGCCACTACAATTCCATTTGACTTTAGTCATACCGGCTGGAATATAATATAGAATTCTGGCTGTCTAAGAGACAAGTATTTTAATTGTGCATTCATTTTTTTTTGTTTTTTGTTGATGATTAATTCATTTCAAATATATTTGTAGTTGGGACTATGGCCACATTTGCAATTATGGTGCCACTGACATATGAGCAAGCGTATGGGGGATAGACCACTAGTGAATAATTGTTCTTAAACCTGAGGGGTAACCACCCATATTGATGGTGGTTTTAAGTGTTTTGTTACCAGCCGCCATCTTGGATTTCAAAATGACGCCAATCATCAATTTTCACTTTCTACTAATTACTACCTTTCAAATGACCCTCATATTGATGGTGGTTTTCAGTGTTTTGTGGTAACCGGAAGGCGCCATCTTGGATTTCAAAATGGCACCAATCATCGATTTTTATCTTCTACTAATTACTACCTTTCAAATGACACCCATATTGATGGTGATTTTTAGTGTTTTGTGGTAATCGGAAACCGCCATCTTGGATTTCAAAATGGCACCAATCATCAATCTTTGCCTCCTACTAATTACTAACTTTCAAACGACACCCATATTGATGACGGTTTTCAGTGTTTTATGGTAACAGGAAGCCGCCATCTTGGATTTCAAAATGGCGCCAATCATCAATTTTCGCCTTCTAACAATTACTACCTTTCAAATGACCCTCATATTGATGGTGGTTTTCAGTATTTTGTGGTAACCGGAAGCCGCCATCTTGGATTTCAAAATGGCACCAATCATCGATTTTTATCTTCTACTAATTACTACTTTTCAAATGACCCTCATATTGATGGTGGTTTTCAGTGTTTTGTGGTAACCGGAAGGCGCCATCTTGGATTTCAAAATGGCACCAATCATCAATTTTCGCCTTCTAACAATTACTACCTTTCAAATGACCATCATATTGATGGTGGTTTTCAGTGTTTTGTGGTAACCGGAAGCCGCCATCTTGGATTTCAAAATGGCACCAATCATCGATTTTTATCTTCTACTAATTACTACCTTTCAAATGACACCCATATTGATGGTGGTTTTGAGTGTTTTGTGGTAACGGGAAGCCGCCATCTTGGATTTCAAAATGGCGCCAATCATCAATTTTCGCCTTCTACTAATTACTACCTTTCAAACGACACCCATATTGATGGTGATTTTCAGTGTTTTATGGTAACCGGAAGCCGCCATCTTGGATTTCAAAATGGCGTCAATCATCAATTTTTGTCTTCTAACAATTACCTTTCAAATGACCCCAATATTGATGGTGGTTTTTGATGTTTTGTGGTAATCGGAAACCGCCATCTTGGATTTCAATCGCCAATCATCGATTTTCGCCTTCTACTAATTATTACCGTTTAAATGATAGCCATATTGATGGTGGTTTTCAGTGTTTTGTGGTAACCGGAAGCCGAAATTTGGATTTCATAATGGCACCAATCATCAATTTTTGCCTTCAACTAATCAATACCTTTCAAATGACACCAATATTTATGATAATTTCAAGTGTTTTGTGGTAACCGGAAGCCGCCATTTTGGATTTCAAAATGGCACCAATCATCAATTTTCGCCTTCAACTAATCAATACCTTTCAAATGACACCCATATTTATGGTAGTTTCAAGTGTTTTGTGGTAACCGAAAGCCGCCATCTTGAATTTCAAAATGGCGCCAATCATCAATTTACAGCTTCTACAAATGGCTACTTTTCAAATGATACCCATATTGATGGCTGTTCTTAGTGCGAATGCCAAGCATCCATATAATATATATTGGAAGCCTATATTTTGGGTTATCCAAACGTTACAGAAATTTTGGGTTATCCGCTCGTTATAAATTTTGGGTTATGCGCTCAGTACACAAACTTTGGGTTATCCGCTCTTTACTCAAATTTTGGGTTATCCGCTCAGTACTCAAATTTTCGGTTATCCGCTCAGTACTCAAATGTTGGGTTATCCGCGCGTTACTCAAATGTTGGGTTATCCGCTCGTTACTCAAATTTTGGATTATTTCATCGTTACTTAAACTTTGGGTTACCCGCTCTGTACCCAACGCTTGGGTTATCTGTAACCCAAACTTTGGGTAGTCCTCACACTACCCAAAATTTAAGTTCAAAGCTTGTTACCCAAAAGTGAGGAGATGCACTTTAGTCCATTTTGGGTAGGATTCTACCCAAAATTAGGTAACGGCCGGTAAGCGTGTACACTCTCTCACTTCACTACCGAACGATTTTAGGTGCATGTTTATTTTCTCTATTTGAATTTAATTTTCGAACCATCACTATTCACTTCCTTCCTCCCTCCATGGGTACTCCAGCAATAAAACGCCACACTTGAACTCTCGCGATGACTGCCCAAAGCAAACCAGAAAACAATGTAAAAAATTTAAATTTTTGGAATAGAAAAACTTAAATTAGAAAATGTAAGAATATAAAAATTAAAAAAATAAGGATTCAATATTTTAAAATAAAAAAATAGTTGAAAATTCAGTAATCTAAAAATTTAAAGATTTCGATCTAAAAAAAATTAAAAATTTGGAGATTTCAAAAATTAAAGAATTTAAAATTTACGCTTTTGAAAATTAAAGATTCATAAATTTAAACATTCACGAATTTTTAAATTTAAAAATTTAAGAATTTTAGAACCTAAATATTTGAAAATATAAGCATTTTAAAATTCAAAAAGTCTGAAATTTCACTATATCAATATCTCAAAAGTTAGCAATCAAAAAATTTAGAAATTCAAATATTCAAGCATTTAAAGATATTAAAATAAAAGACATAATGAAAAAATTTTATCAAGAATTTCAAAATTAGCATTCAATATATATTTTTTTTAATAGAAAATATCGAAAATTTCAAGATTGAAAAATGCTATATTCTGAAAACTTAAATTACTAAAAGCTTAATTTTTTTACAATCGAAATTCTTAAAAATTTTGAATCTTACAGATTTGAAAATTTAAAATTCAGAAATCTCAAAATTTGAAAATTGGGCGATTCAAAAATTTGAAAAGTTAGAGATTAAAAAATGTAAATGTCTAAAAATTTAAAAATTCAAGGCAATAGAAATTCAGAAAATAAAAAATTTAGAAGCATTAAAATTGAAAAAATCAAAAACTTATTAATTTTTAGATCGGAAGAGTTAAAAAATAAAAGATTTAAAAATTTAAGCTTTTAAAAATTTAAACATTTAAAAATTTAAGAATCCTGGAAATCGAAATTTTTTAAATATTTCAAAATTTAATGATTTAAAAAAAAATGCAAGGATTTGAAAATATTAGTACATTAAAATTTAAACATTTAAACATTAAAAATCAAAAATTTAAAAACCAAGAGGTTTAAAAATTTTAAAATCAAAAGGATTTAAAAATTTTAAAATTTGAAGATTTAAAAATCTAAGAATATAATATTTAATCATTTGGAAATTCATAAATTTTAAATTTTGGATATGTAAGCATTTTGTAACTTTAAAAATCTAAAATATTTAAAAATTCAAAACTGTAAAATAAATTAAAGCATAGGAATTAAAAAATTATAAGATTTAAAGACAGAAAGTTACAAAATCTAATACTTATAAAATTTAAATATCCTAAAATTTTAAAATTTAAGGATTTAAAAATTTAAATACTTTGAGATTTAAAAATTTTAGGAATTTCAAAATTCAATGATTTAAAAATTTGAAGTTTCGAAAATGTAAAAATTTAGAGATTTAAAAATTTAATGATTAAAATTTAAAAATTAAGAAATCATGAAAAATATAAACTTAAAAAATTATGAAATTTTAAAAATTCAAGATTTAAAATCTTAAGAATCTAAAAATTTTGATATATAAACATTTTGAAATTTTAAAACTTCAAAATTAAAAAAACTAAAAATTTTAAAATGTTAAATCATTTGTACTATTGTAGTGTTGAAATTCTGAAATTCTTACTTTCGAATCTTAAAATTGAAGAATAGTTGAATTTGTGATTTTTTTTTATTCCAGAGGTTGTTAAAAATTTCGAATATTAGAATTTTAGAATTTATTTCATATTTTCAATTTTTTATATTTTCAATTTATAATTTCTTTTGAGTTTTTGTTTTTGTTAATGTTCGAGCATTGAAAATTTTGAATCATTGAATATTCGAATTTCTGAATATTTAAATTTTGGAATTTTTGAATCCATGATTTGAATTTTTTTCGAGTATTTGAATTTTTGAAAGCTTTAATTTTTTTTAATTACTGAAGACTTGAGTTCTAAAATTTCTGAATTTTTGATATATTCAATTTTAGATATTTCGAGCTTTTGATCTGTTGAATTTTGGAATTTTTGTACTAGTTTGCGTATTTTTAAATATTTGTATTTAGTATATTGAGGTTTTTGAGTTCTTGAGATCTTTATTCCTTGAATTTTTGAAAACTTATTTTTTTGGAAATTGAGCATTTTTGATCCCTTGAATATTTGCATTTTTGTATGTTAGTATTTTTATCTTTTTGTGTTTTTATATTTTTGCCTTTTCGTAGCTTTGAATTTTTTTGCATTTTTATTATTTTATATTTTTGTGTTTTTTAATTTGGGCATTATCATATTTTCGTATTATTGTATTACTGTAGTTTTGAGTTTTTGTATTTTTGCATTGCTCTATTTTTGTATTGTTGTAATTTTTATTTTTGTATATTTTTGTATTTTTGGATTTGTGTATTTTTCTATTCATGTATTTTTGTTTTCATGTATTTTTGTGTTTTTTTGGTATTTTTGCAATTTAATATTTTTGTATTTTGATTTTTTGGTGCTTTTGAAGTTTTGTATTTCAGTATTTTTGTATTGTTGGATTGTTGTATTTTTGCATTTGCATATTGTATTTTTGCATTTTTGCGTGTTGGAATTTTTGTATATGAATTGTTGGATTGTTGTACTTTTGTATTTGCCGGTTTTTTTTCGAATTATCCTGTTTTTGCATTTTTGTATTTTTACATTTCTGTATTTTTGCATTTATGTATTTTTAAATGTTTGTATTTTTGTATTTTAGTATTTTTGCATTTCTATATTTTTGTATTTTTATTTTTTTGTATTCTTGCATTTTTATATTTTTGTACTTTCGAGTTTTACGTTTGTGAATTATTTAATTCTCGTATTGTTAAATATTTGTATTTGTGTAATTTTGAATCTACATATTTTAACATTTTTGTATTTTTGCATTTTAGTATCTTTGCATTCCTGTATTTATGAAATTCTGTGTTTTTGTATTTTTACATTATTGTGTTATTGTGTGGAATGTATGGAGCTAAGTTGCGAGGACGGAGGGTAGTGATTTCCGGACCGTTCATGATCGCGAGAACACGGACGTTTGTAGGTTCGCGTTTGAAACTTCGTAAGTGCTAAAACGTTCACCTTATTACCAGGATATTATCAAGCTTGAGCGATCACGGGCGTAGCACAGAGGAGTAACTAGAACAAATTCTTGGCCAAAAACCAAAATTTTTTTTCGATCTTTTTGTTTCGTTATATTTTTTTTACATACCTAAGAACTAGAGATGGTCGGGTTCGGGTTTTTAGACCCGAAACCCGGACCCGACCATCTCCGGGTTTTGAAATTTGAAATTCTTGGGCTCGGGTCGGGTCCGGGTTTTGAAAATTTTGAACATTCGGGCTCGGGTCGGGTTCGGGTTTTTCAAATTAGAAATTGTCGGAGTCGGGTCGGGTTCGGGTTTTGAACAAAACACCCCAACCATTTCTTGACGCTGTATATACACAAAATCCAGCCTTTTTTATACTTCGTGATACGAATGAAAGACACATATAACCGTAGCAAATGGTAGCACCTTTAAATCGCTAGAATTCGTCGTATTTTCTGGTGCTCAAATATAGTATTTTTTCATTCTTGTATAAAATTCTGTCTCTTCAGATTCGCAAACTGACTGAATTATTTTATGTTTTAAAAGAACATTCATGAGAGAGCATTCAACAATACGTGTCTCACATCTAAAATCTCTTTGCGATTTATTTTTAATGATAATTAGTAATAAATCAAGTCAACAGGAATTTATCGGAAAATATTGGTTCAACTTTCTGTTTTAAAATATTAATTTCGACAGGTATTTTAAAACCGATACGTAGGTCGCGGTCAGAGTAAACGCGTAAAACTCAGCTAAAGCGTACAGCAAATAGGGTCCAAAGCAAACCGAGTAGAAATCTACGGAAAGTAGAAACAATAAACACCAATCTATTGATCCGAAATCAAACAGTGGGTGTTGCGAGTGCAGTTAATGGTAGTACTTTTTGCTACATATTGAATAATAATTGTCCATTAACCCTACAACGGTTTCGTGACTTTTTCTCTAAGTAAACGGTTTTTTGCGATACATTCGTAGCCAAGAACTAAAATCGCTCTAATATGCCTAATTTTTTATTAAATTTATAATTAAATTGGATAGTTTTATTCTCAAACATACAATTTTTCACAAGTTTTTCGTTTACTGTGTATCGATGTTTTGCTTTTTAAAAAAAGATAAAATAATGTCTTCGGAATTATGCAAACACGACAAAACGTTAACGTAAATGGTTTTGTGGGGTACATTTGTACCCCAAACAAACTTTAAGCGGGCACTGTTAATTTGGTCAAATGCAACAAATAGGTTTTACCTGCGTGCTTTAATAGAAGTTTAATAATAATAATCAAATTGATTTATGATAAAGAATGCTTGCAGTTAAAATAAACTGTAATCATTGACTAAAAAGGACGTTGTAGCCCGGGCCCCGGGGACGATTTCACAATTCCCATATATTGAAATCACAAATTTGGTGGTACTGCTCTGGTAAATTACCATAGCTAACATGTGATATATTATAGCAAACTGCCTTGCAGGAATGGTTTTACATTTCCTAGAAAAGAAATGTATAGAATTCGCTTTTGATACAAAATTAGAAATTTTGATTAAGTACGACAGGCAAGGTTGTTTGAAACTGTCGGGTTTCTCAAATTAAAAAATTTCGGATTCGGGTCGGGTTCGGTTCGGGTTCGGGTTTTCAAATTTTAAAATTCTCGGGGTCGGGTCAGGTTCGGGTTTTACAAAATTTTCATTCTCGGGTACGGGTCGGGTCCGGGTTTTCTTATTTTAAAATTTTCGGGCTCGGGTCGGGTGCGGGTTTTTCAAATTTTATAATTTCGGGCTCGGGTCGGGTTCGGGTTTTTCAATTTTCAAGCTCTCGGGTTCGGGTTGGGTTCGGGTCGAAAAAAAAGAAACCCGACCATCTCTACTAAGAACATACTGTATAACGTGGAAAAATTAGGAGTATGTCAAAAATTGTTAAAGAATTTTTGCATGTATGCCCAATGGTGATATTTTAAGGGATATTTTAATCGTTTTCGTTATATATTCAGCAAAATCGCTTTCTAGTGATGATGACTGTATTAAATAAGATAATACTATTACAAACGTAGTTCAACACAACCGTTTGTTTAACTTCAGCTTAAAACTAACTAAAAAAGTAAACTTGCTGTGTATTGCACCAACTTTAAAAACCTCTTTTAATCCACCTAGCGGTGCAATTGTGCCTTTCTCAATCATGAATCACGAGAATGTGTGCGTTGTTTATATTCATTAAAAACTTTTAAATGCATATATTACATTTTATTATTATACATCACATGACAACCATATACAGGAAAATGAATCATTATTCGAGTTCTAAAATTTTGAAAAAGAAAAAACAGCCACGGTAATATTGAACTGAAAAAAGGTGCGAAATCGGCAGTCCCAAAAAGTCGATTTTTATGAAAAAAAGATTTTTTCGAGATAACATAAAATCTCGACGTTTCATGCATTTTAAAGATGTTTGGCTTCAAAAATACGAATTCGATTTCTGAAATTTCATGGGGTCCCCCCTTTGGAAAAAAAATTGAGTTCCGGCTTATATGGGAATTTCATATGTGACCGGACGATTTAGTCTATATTTCCGGACCCATATAAGCGATCCGTACGAAATTTTATAGACATCTGTGGGGATAATATAGCTATCATTTGGGACTAAGTTTGTGAAAATCGGCCCAACCATTTCAGGGAAACTGATGTGAGTTCGTAAATTTTGAAAGATGGCCGCTTTTCCCGGGCACTTCCGGAACCGTCTATGGTGGTCAATGTAGTCAACGAAAGTTTGTTTGGCCGTCGGTGACCTAGAACTGCAAAGTTAAGTTATTTGAGAGACATTTTAGCGAAATTTTTACCTTTTTTGCTTCCATCGGAGTATCGGTTTGAATCACAATTTGCTATGTGATCGCACGCCACAACCCGTAACTCCGGAACCGGAAGTCGGTTGGGGATAAAATTTAATAGCCATTTTGCGGGGACGCAACATCTTTCATTTGAGACTAAGTTTGGTTGATTCGGTCCAGCCATCTCCGAGAAACCGATGTGACTGTTAGTCTGAATTTGGATACTTCCGCCGGGGATTCAGGAACCGATGATGGTGGCCAATGTGACCAAAGAGACTTTGAATGGCTGTTAATGACCTAGTACTACAAATCGAAGCAGTTGTGGTCACATTTTGGAAAAATTTTCACCATTATATATTCATTGCAGAATTTCTTAAAATCGACATTTTCTGCGTGATCGTACTCATCACCCTGTAATTCCGGAACCGGAAGTCGGATCCATTATAAATTCAATAGCAGCCTATGGGAACGTTGCACCTTTCATTTGGGACTAAGCTTGTAAAAATCGGTTCATCCATCTCTGAGAAAAGTAAGTGAGATTGTGTTCGCGTACACACACAGACGCACACACACACACACACACACACACACAGACGCACACACACATACATACACACACAGACATTTGCCGAACTCGACGAACTGAATCGAATGGTATATGTCACTCAGCCCTCCGGGCCTCCGTTAAAAAGTCGGTTTTCAGAGCAATTGCAATACCTTTCTATTAAGAAAGGCAAAAAGGTGCAAAATCGATTTTTAAAAAAAAAATTTTCGTGATAACATAAAATCTCGACGTTTCATGCATTTTAAAGATGTTTGGCATCAAAAATACGAATTCGATTTCTAAAATTTCATGGGGTCCCCCCTTTGAAAAAAATTTTGAGTTCCGGCTTATATGGGAATTTCATGTGTGACCGGACCGTTCAGTCTATATTTCCGGAACCATACAAGCGGTCCGTGCAAAATTTTATAGACATCTGTGGCGATAATATAGCTATCATTTGGGACTAAGTTTGTGAAAATCGGCCCAACCATTTCCGAGAAAATGATATGAGTTTGCTAGTTATGAAAGATGGCCGCTTTTCCCGGGCACTTCCGGAACCGTCTATGGTGGTCAATGTAGTCAACGAAAGTTTGTTTGGCCGTCGGTGACCTAGAACTGCAAAGTTAAGTTATTTGAGAGACATTTTAGCGAAATTTTTACCTTTTTTGCTTCCATCGGGGTATCGGTTTGAATCACAATTTGCTATGTGATCGCACGCCACAACCCGTAACTCCGGAACCGGAAGTCGGTCGGGGATAAAATTTAATACCCATTTACGGGGACGCAACATCTTTCATTTGAGACTAAGTTTGGTTGATTCGGTCTAGCCATCTCCGAGAAACCGATGTGACTGTTAGTCTGAATTTGGATACTTCCGCCGGGACTTCCGGAACCGATGATGGTGGCCAATGTGACCAAAGAGACTTTGAATGGCTGTTAATAACCTAGTACTACAAAACGAAGCAGTTGTGGTCACATTTTGGAAAAATTTTCACCATTATACATTCATTGCAGACTTTTTTAAAATCGACATTTTCTGCGTGATCGTACTCATCACCCTGTAATTCCGGAACCGGAAGTCGGATCCATTATAAATTCAATAGCAGCCTATGAGAACGTTGCACCTTTCATTTGAGACTATGTTTGTAAAAATCGGTTCATCCATCTCTGAGAAAAATGAGTGAGATTGTGTTCGCGTACACACACAGACGCACACACACACATACATACACACACATACATACACACACAGACATTTGCCGAACTCGACGAACTGAATCGAATGGTATATGTCACGCGGCCCTCCGGGCCTCCGTTAAAAAGTCGGTTTTCAGAGCAATTGCAATACCTTTCTATTGAGAAAGGCAAAAAGGTGCGAAATCGGCAAAGTCCCAAAAAGTCGAAGATTGTGTTCGCGTACACACACACAGACGCACATACACACACATACATACACACACACATACATACACACAGACATTTGCCGAACTCGACGAACTGAATCGAATGGTATATGTCACTCGGCCCTCCGGGCCTCCGTTAAAAAGTCGGTTTTCAGAGCAATTGCAATACCTTTCTATTGAGAAAGGCAAAAATACCTTGTTTTAACATTTTATTCCAAATTTGAATTATAAAAAAGTTACATTATACGGCTAGATCCGGCAAAGTTGCTGAAGCAGTATTACAAAGCAAGATTTCAGCTATACAAAAAATATTCGAACTCTTCCGATCTTGTCCGATCCACCAATCCCAAGCGATTTGAAAATATTGAAATTTTGACTAATTTGAGGTACACCGAAATGCTGTAGGGCCAAATATTCTGTTTGTCTTCGAAAATATGCACAGGCGTCCCTTTTCTTCTCCCTTTCCCACTGATCAAATGTTTATGCAACTGGAAAAATAAATGTATTCACAAAGATTGTTACGTTTGATTATTATGTCGGCACAAAAACACATTTGAAGTTAAGCCAGCAACTCAATGTATCGATACTAAAAGCAGCACGAAATAAAAGTACCACAGACAAATAGTTGTAATAGCGACTTGAAGAGCCCCTCGCACAGACAGTTCCAGAACATCGCATAAGACAAGCACGACAACACCTTAACACGCACTTCCACAGCAGACCTTCCTCAAAGTGTATCCGTCACCGCAGAACGAGACAAAAAAGGGAAACAAAGCATCTCATTTCTCGTGGACAAAGACAGTGCTTTTCGCTGGCAAAAGGTGGCAAAAAGCACACGCGGATCAGTGCAGGTCGGTTAGTCAGAGTGGCAGCAAGTGCAGGAGAGCAAACCGCTTCAATCGTCACAGAAGACACACGCAAAGGTGGGCTAAATTGCACCCAACGAACGGAACGTCTCCCAGTAGAGGTAGGAAAAGACAAATTCATTAAAAAGGGTCAGCAACATCATGTGATATTCCTCGACAGAAAGCCGCTGTGCCTAGTCATCCAACCGATCTCACCCGTGGTTGGAACGGCACGAAAGTGGAACGGCAAGTGGTCCACCACGGCAGAACCGACAGGGTCTGGAAGAGGGCGGAACAACCAAATCAGGTACACGCAATTCTTCGGGATTTAGCAAATGTCATCTGAATACGATCTTTCTGCAGGGGCGAAACACAGACAACGCCACTGTTCGAGGAAAAGCATTGCTGGCAGGTCAAAGCCCACAATTGTCACGTGCAACAAGCAACGATCGAACAACGAAGGATCAACATTAATCGTGCAGCGCTTCATTTCATTGCACAATCACAACAGGGGATCGACGAGTAAGTCCGGTTGATCGATGAGTTTGGCGAGACATAACCTATGCTCTCTTATTTAGGGTTCCCTGTTGTGCCGGACCTAAGAGTCGACGAGAACAAACTGCTGTCAGGCACGCCATCCTCTTCAGGACAGTAGGGACGTCCAATTGTACGGTTGAGACGAGTGAGAGTTGTAAGGCGGTGCGGGAACCAACGGCACGTGGGAAGTCGTCAGCAGACGCGGCGAGCCGAGGGGAGAAAGCGAGGACGGTGAAGATGTGCGAAAAGTGGAAGTCCGGGAAGTCGTGCGAGGTGGCATAGAATAGGCGGTGACCGCACGGGGCCGAAGGCCCGCTGTGAGTACATAGAGATTAAGAAGAGAGTTAGTACGTCCCTTTTGTTACACTGGCGTCCAACCAAATCGAACCAATATTACCGTTTGGAAATGTTTCTCCACAATTTAGTATTACTACACGTTTGGATACCCTTTAGTATAGTAACATGGATCCTCAGCATTTGAGCGATGAGGAACTTAACTACGAGTTAGCTTTGCGTCATATCAATCAATTAGGCTCAGCTACTCGGAGAATTAAGGGAGTCAAGCTGAAGGCATTAATCCAGCAAGAACTCTTAAACAACATATATGTTGCCTCGTCTGAACATGCTTTGAACGCAGACGAGAACATCAGTCGTTGTGAACAGCAAATAACATTGTTAATACCGATGATAGAAAAGGCGCTCAAACAGTGAAATAATGACTTTCTACTTCAATGTAAATCGCGCCTTCTGCATTATAGAAAACGTCTGTCAATAATAAATCCACCAAAAGACCTAATCGACATTCACGCGTCACTAATGATACAGGTAAATTATACACTCGAGGATATTGATGATAGATTTAATGACCAGCTACACAGCGTGAACGGGAATAGCGCTAAAGACAACACCGATTCGATGTACGGAAGACACTCACGAAGAAGGCGCAACCTCGCTAACATTACAACAACATCAGCAGCAGCTAAGGGCAGAGGCGGAAAAGAATCAGAGAAGCTCATTCAACACACCAGCATTAATCAGCGAAGATCAGCCACAGAATAGGAGCTTAGGAGCAATTAGTTGAAACAGCTTTTCCTCCCAGCACACTAATCCCTTAAGATCACCATCCGGTTCACCGGTGCCTGCAACAGGTGGCAGAGGACGAGGAGCTTTGAATTTCAGGATATTCAACGGAGCTAGTGGCCAGTCATTACTCAACAACATTCCCAGAAATGCAACGATTCCGACTGGATCGCCACCACCGGCCTACCAGCACACAAACCCGTCAGAAGAGCAACAAGACAGAGGAGATGAGGTAGGCAGAGCAAGAGATGAACTATTAGTTCATCTACTTCGTCGAGAACGGGGAGCACATCGAAACGATCACGATGGAGGAAGAAGCCTAAAGGCAATACACAACTGGCCCTTTAAATTCCGAGGGGTAAAGGACACCACATCTTTAAACACCTTTTTAGATAGGGTTCAAACATTCGCCAGATCCAAAGGCATAACCGACGAGACGCTGTTGAGGTCAGTGAAACACTTGCTGTTAGATGACGCTCTGGATTGGTACGGCAGAGCAATAGCCCAAAACCTGTTAGGTACTTGGCATGAATTCAAGGAAGAAATAAGGAAGGAGTTCCTCCCAAGCAGCTACACCCAAATCCTGAAATTGGAAGCGACATTTCGATTTCAAGCACAAAACGAAACATTCGCAAAATACTATCGCGACGTTTCTGCTCTTTTTCGGTTCGTACAGCCACCGATGGCAGAGGAAGAGAAATTTTTCATAGTAAAAAAAAAATATGAACGCTGACTACGCCGCCATCGTCACAGCCGCAAGACCACACTCACTATTGGAACTGGTGGAGGTCTGCATGAGTTATGATGAAACTCGAATGCTCCTCAGTCGACAAAGACGAATCCCCATACCACACAACGCATTGCTTGAACCGAGCTTTGCCACTCCAGGAGCCAATCGTCCACCACAGATCAACTCGGCTAACCAACAATTCGGAAGAGTACATGTAATAAACCAGGAAGGTGGTCACGTACAAACCGAACCAATCAGCAGCTGGCAGCAAAGCATTACAGAGGATACCAGAACAACAGAGGCAACAGAAACGCCTCGTAGTTCGACGGAGGAAGATTGGCAGCAGAAGTGTCAACAGTTAACGGAACAAATAAACGCGCTCAAACTGCGATATGACAACAGGGAAGACAGAGGCCAACGGAACACACAGTCTCAGCAAGGACGATCGAACGTGGATCAAACACAACAAAGCGCCAGCGACCAGCGAAGAACAGGACTAATATGCTGGAACTGCGACGAGGAAGGCCATCGATTTATGGACTGCCCGAAACCGCAGGCGGTCATGTTCTGTTACAGGTGCGGACATAAGGGCTACTCGCTACGTAATTGTCCAACGTGCAGAACGGCATTGGGAAACGAGGAAGCGGGAAATCGTTAGAAGAGGGAAGCGATTTCTCGCAAAACTTTTACGACTTCCCTCAAATACCAAATAAAACAATCATCAATTCAATAATCATCAATCCAAAGGAGGACGAACGTCCCCATGCCATGATATACGTGCTAGGAAGACGGCTAAAAGGACTGCTAGATAGCGGAGCTAGTTGCTCCCTACTGGGCGGTCAGATGGTAAACATAGTAGAAGAGCTAGGGCTGCGAAAAGGAAGCGTCATGGGAACAATTCAAACGGTGGATGGAACTGCGCATAACATCATGCACTTCGCTCACATTCCAATAGCTTTCAACAATCGGATTCAAATGACAACGGTGCTGCTTGCTCCATCATTGCCTGATTGTGTCATACTGGGAATGGATTTCTGGACCAAGTTTGGAATAAAAGCGGTGTGTTGCTCGCTCAGTGCAACAACAGAAGCCTCCACTGGACCGGAAAAAACGGACACCGAACACGTGAAACCATTGAGCGAGAATGAACAACGCAGACTGGAGGAAGTGATCAAGACATTCCCGGTTGCACAGGACGGAACATTGGGTAGAACACATGTCTACGAACATCAAATCAACGTGGGAAATGCCGTACCGAAGAAGCAACGTTATTACGCGATGTCCAAGTATGTGATGGACGAAGTAAACAAAGAAGTGGACAGGATGCTCGCACTCGATGTCATAGAAGAAGCCATGTTCTCACCTTGGAATAATCCATTAGTGGCGGTCAAGAAAAAGAATGGGAACTATAGAGTGTGTCTAGACGCGCGGCATCTGAACAGCATAATGGTAAACGAAGGAGCGCCGATTCCACAAATCTCAGCAATCATGAACAACTTGAGTGGCTGTTCGTACATATCCACCATCGACTTAAAAGACGCGTTCTGGCAATTGCCACTAAAAAAGAAGTCACGACCACTAACTGCGTTCACAATCCCCGGGAGGGGACACTTCCAACACAAGGTGGTGCCATTTGGTCTGTGCACGGCCAGCCAAGCGTTGTCCAGGGTAATGATGCATCTATTCGCAGATTTGGAACCTAAGGTATTTCACTATTTAGACGACATCATAGTTTGCACCCCAACGTTTGGAGAACACTTAGAATTATTGAAGGAGGTGGCACATAGATTACAGCGAGCAGGGCTCACGGTTTCTCCAGAAAAATCTCAATTCTGCCGGAGCGAACTAAAATACCTAGGATATGTGCTCAACAGTGACGGTTGGAAAGTCGATAGCGACAAAATAGACTGCATTGTAAACTTCCCCACTCCGAAAGACAGGAAGGAAATACAACGTTTTTTTAGGAATGTGTAACTGGTATCGCCGTTTCATCGACAAATTTGCAGATATGGCCACGCCGTTAACGGAGCTCACTAGAACCAAAATAAAATTTCGATGGAACTACAAAGCTGAAGATGCGTTTCTACGACTGAAGGCGGCAATGGTTTCCGCTCCAGTGCTGGCCACTCCGGACTACCAGAAGCCGTTTGCCATAGCATGTGATGCCAGTGATCGAGCAATTGGGGCAGTATTGACCCAAGAAATAGACGATCAAGAACATCCTATATGCTATTTCTCCCAGAAACTATCCGCCTCTGAGCGCAAATACTCCGTTACGGAGAGAGAGTGTCTCGCTGTAATACGGGCCATCGAGAAATTTCGTGGTTACGTGGAAGGAATAAAATTCACGGTATACTGTGACCATGCAGCTCTATCATACTTGAAATCCATGAAGAACCCGACAGCACTCCTCTGCCGCTGGATCCTTCGTCTAAACGCATATGATTTCGACGTGAAGTATCGCAAAGGGAGCTGTAACATAGTACCAGATGCACTTTCTCGAGCAGTATCCAGCATGGTATTCAAGACAGATACGACAGACAGCGGATGGTCGACAAGGTGTTGAAGGAGGGTGACAAGTTTCCAGACTTTCGCTTAATCAATCAGGATCTCTACAAAAACTGCAATTGCAGGGACGAAACGGGATGTAACTCACACAGATGGAAACGCATCCCACCATTAGCAGACCGCTTGGACATTATACGAAAATTTCACGATGCACCGTCAGCTGCACACCTTGGATTTCACAAAACCTTTCAAAAACTCCAAACCCACTTTTACTGGCCAAAAATGAGAGACGAGGTGAGCAAATACGTCAAAAGCTGCCACACTTGCAAAGCTAGCAAAGCCGCAAATTCGACACTGATGCCGAACATGGGCAATGCGAAGCCGGCAAAGGTCCCATGGGAGCTGGTATCGGTAGACTTCGTGGGCCCCTTCACGAAGTCCAAGATGGGGAACACTGTCATGTTAGTAGCCGTCGACTGGATCACAAAATACATAGTCGTTCACCCGATGCGAAAAGCAGATTCAGTTAGGATGGTGCAGTTTCTAGAAGAACAAATCTTTCTCAAACATTCACGACCAAGAGTTATCTTGACAGACAACGGCAAACAATTTGAATCCATGGCGTTCAAGGCGCTACTTTCTAAACATAAGATCACACATATGAAAACTGCATTCTATTGCCCCATGGTAAACAACGCAGAAAGAGTGAACCGTGTGCTGATAACATGCATAAGATCGCTGCTGGATGAAGAGCACCAGGTATGGGACGCTAATCTACCGGCAATAACAGCGGCAATCAATAGCGCAAGACATGAAGTGACAGGAGTGAGCCCACATTTCGCAAACTACGGCCGAGATTTGATTTTACACTCCGATTTATACGATCAACAGAAGCTCAACATTAACGAGGACCCGAAAATAGCGCAAGAAATGAGACTGTCGGCGATACAGAGGGTTCACGACTTCATACTAAAGCGAATTCAAAACAACCACGAGAAATCCAAGCAGCACTACAACCTCAGAACGCGTTCAATATCCTTTAAAACAGGTGACGTCGTTTGGAGAAGAACATTCACTCTATCGTCGAAGGAGGATCAGATCAATAAGAAGTTGAATCCGAAGTACGTGCCGGCCATTGTCAGAGAAGTCCTGGGGACGAACATCTATATGTTGGAAGACGTGAAGACTGGGAAGAAAGGTCGCTATCATTCCAAAGATATCAAAGCAGACTAAAATGAAATAAGGAAAAACGAAATAGAGCTATGTCCACAGGCCAAGCCTGTCAACAATGAGTCAGTACTCCCAAAAAACCGTCGACTGATCGGGAAAATCAGTTTGTCAAGGTGCGGCGAGCAACAACTATTTTAACTACCTCCCCACCTTGGCGCTAAACAAGGACAACTGAAGCGAACCAGCGACAACAGTAAATTGACTGGCGAGCAGTGCTGGGCGGTGCAGTTTTCGACAACCCTCCAAAGAGGTTCAAGACACAGCAAGCACAAAAACCGAACTGGTTGCAATTCAGGAGAGAAGCACTACAACAAGGTAGCCATGCAAATGGACGATGGCGCACCTGAGCTACTGAAGTCAGCTCATTGGACAAAATCGTACGCCTAGAAAAGCATCCCCAAGATGGGCAATTGACAATTACCCAAAACAAGCAAAGTATAGGCTCAACTACTAAACAAGGGTATCCAAATCACATCGTCGTGTCAGTCTGGGCGTCTCATGAAAACTTTCAAAAGCAACGCGAGCTGAGGGCGCGGTATGTTTCATGAACATGAAACTATCTCTCATATCTGGGCTCATGTAGATTGGAGTGAGGAAATGCGCTCTTTCCCAGACCAGAACACGACAGCTGTGACAAGTAGGCGGTCATTGAAGGGGTCAGACGACCTGAAACAACGACCTGTCTCAAAAACAAAAAAAGGAAGGAAAATCACGTGTAGTGTGGAGAGGATAGCCAATTCTCGCATACATTTGCTTTATGTGCGATCGTACCGTCCATTAACATGGACTAGTTTAGATCGACTTGAATGTATTGCTGTTGGGGAAATGTACCAAACGAGAAGAGGGCAAGAATAAGGCTAGAGACACTTTGCCAAACAAAGTTGGCGTTCGATCAGAACATTTCGCAGATCTAACTGCGGTATTTCAGTATGAGTTCTGGGTCTGGAGTAATACGCTCTGGCAAGCAGAAAGGCTTGCGTGATTAAGTAATGGATTAGTGGAAGGATTATAAAGTCAATTTTAAAGGATAAACCATGATCGTCGTCTCTAGCCAACTTCAAGGGCAAGTAAGAAGTAATGAATTTTTCATGAATCGGCAATTCGATTCATGAAAAATTCAAACCCCAACGGTAATGTTGTGTTACGTTTGATTATTATGTCGGCACAAAAACACATTTGAAGTTAAGCCAGCAACTCAATGTATCGATACTAAAAGCAGCACGAAATAAAAGTACCACAGACAAATAGTTGTAATAGCGACTTGAAGAGCCCCTCGCACAGACAGTTCCAGAACATCGCATAAGACAAGCACGACAACACCTTAACACGCACTTCCACAGCAGACCTTCCTCAAAGTGTATCCGTCACCGCAGAACGAGACAAAAAAGGAAACAAAGCATCTCATTTCTCGTGGACAAAGACATTGCTTTTCGCTGGCAAAAGGTGGCAAAAAGCACACGCGGATCAGTGCAGGTCGGTTAGTCAGAGTGGCAGCAAGTGCAGGAGAGCAAACCGCTTCAACCGTCACAGAAGACACACGCAAAGGTGGGCTAAATTGCACCCAACGAACGGAACGTCTCCCAGTAGAGGTAGGAAAAGACAAATTCATTAAAAAGGGTCAGCAACATCATGTGATATTCCTCGACAGAAAGCCGCTGTGCCTAGTCATCCAACCGATCTCACCCGTGGTTGGAACGGCACGAAAGTGGAACGGCAAGTGGTCCACCACGGCAGAACCGACAGGGTCTAGAAGAGGGCGGAACAACCAAATCAGGTACACGCAATTCTTCGGGATTTAGCAAATGTCATCTGAATACGATCTTTCTGCAGGGGCGAAACACAGACAACGCCACTGTTCGAGGAAAAGCATTGCTGGCAGGTCAAAGCCCACAATTGTCACGTGCAACAAGCAACGATCGAACAACGAAGGATCAACATTAATCGTGCAGCGCTTCATTTCATTGCACAATCACAACAGGGGATCGACGAGTAAGTCCGGTTGATCGATGAGTTTGGCGAGACATAACCTATGCTCTCTTATTTAGGGTTCCCTGTTGTGCCGGACCTAAGAGTCGACGAGAACAAACTGCTGTCAGGCACGCCATCCTCTTCAGGACAGTAGGGACGTCCAATTGTACGGTTGAGACGAGTGAGAGTTGTAAGGCGGTGCGGGAACCAACGGCACGTGGGAAGTCGTCAGCAGACGCGGCGAGCCGAGGGGAGAAAGCGAGGACGGTGAAGATGTGCGAAAAGTGGAAGTCCGGGAAGTCGTGCGAGGTGGCATAGAATAGGCGGTGACCGCACGGGGCCGAAGGCCCGCTGTGGGTACATAGAGATTAAGAAGAGAGTTAGTACGTCCCTTTTGTTACACTGGCGTCCAACCAAATCGAACCAATATTACCGTTTGGAAATGTTTCTCCACAATTTAGTATTACTACACGTTTGGATACCCTTTAGTATAGTAACATGGATCCTCAGCATTTGAGCGATGAGGAACTTAACTACGAGTTAGCTTTGCGTCATATCAATCAATTAGGCTCAGCTACTCGGAGAATTAAGGGAGTCAAGCTGAAGGCATTAATCCAGCAAGAACTCTTAAACAACATATATGTTGCCTCGTCTGAACATGCTTTGAACGCAGACGAGAACATCAGTCGTTGTGAACAGCAAATAACATTGTTAATACCGATGATAGAAAAGGCGCTCAAACAGTGAAATAATGACTTTCTACTTCAATGTAAATCGCGCCTTCTGCATTATAGAAAAAGATGGGTGGGTAATGTCTGCGACATAACCGGAGAGATGTAGAATACATAAGGAACACGTTCTTCAAATATGTTGATACTCATTGGAATTTTCGGACAAAAGGTGATTTGGGCGAGGAATATTTCAAATTATTCTTTACAAAAATGATGGTGGTCCTAAAAAGGACCGGTTTTGTTGGCGTTGTTGCCCTTGGTGAGGGAGATGGCTAACGATGAAATTAATTGTTAGCATGAGGAAGTCGCGTAGTACTGGCCAATGGAAGAACAGATAATAATTTATTCCTGAAAATCAATTTTTCTTTATTCATGTAAATTATACATACTTACAAATCTAATAGAAGATTCCTGGTCATATTTCTGAATCATTAGTGCGAACATTGTGTAATTTGGTGAAGTACAATGAAAGTTACAAACTTTCCAAACTCGACCTTCTGTTCCTTCAGAAATATTGAAATGGGGTGTCTATATTAAACCGTTAGTCGTGGTCACAATAAAAAAAGATGGGTGGGTAATGTCTGTCACATAACCGGAGCGTCGTGATTTCAATTCGAGACGTTAATTTAAATCTAATAATATTCAACAGAATCACGTTTGAATGGGAAATTTTCTAATAATTCTCTATGGTAATAATGGTGGTTCTGAAAAAAACCTTTGGTATCGGCGTTGGTGTTGATGGTGATGCGCTGGATCGTTGGATATTTTTGGCATGATAGTTACGTGCCTGGCGAACTGTTTTGTAGCCTCGAACAAAACGACAAGACTGGCTTCTTCGGGTACCATTACGGCTGAACTTTATAAGCTTAGCTCGACTTTGAAATCCTGCAGAATCTCACGAATCAGACACTGGTAGGGCCATTTTGTTTGCTACTAGCACGGAGCTGCACAAAAAAAATATTTAATGCAGTTAGTTCACAGAGGCTGCCAAAAAGCTCGAATAGAAGCATGCGACTTCAACATTTCTCTTAAACACATGCAACAACACATTCGTTTTGGTAATACTGATAACAGTAGAAAGGAATGGAAAAACAGTGCACGAAACGAGCGAGAGGATAATTTAATTTTTTGTTCCGTGTGCAAGCTGCTTCTTTCCACACAACGTATTATGTTGATTGTTGAAAATTTGTTACACACCTTAAAATGAAAGTTTCAGTTTAACTCTCACTAGAACACAATTGATTGGTCCTGAAAAGAACCGTTGCTTTTATTATAATTTACGCCCACTCCCAGCGGACACTGTGAGCCAGTTTGATTTCTTTTGCGAGAAAGTTACGTACTTGGCGCACTATTTTGTATCCTCAAACAAACCGACCAAAAAAGGCATCACTGGCTTCATTACGGCTGAGTTTTGTAAGCGTAGCTCGACTTTGAAGTAATACCCAACCTTACGAACCAGACGCTGGAATGTTAGCCAGCGGATTAGTTTCTTTGTTGCCCTTTATTTGGGGCGAAATACTGGCATGGCGACAGTTCCTGATCGGTAGTTGGTTGCGATGGGCCACCAGTAGCTGGGGCACTTTTGCGGACCGTCATCATTGCCAACTGCTTTCCTCCGGTGGACTGGCTGCTTGCTAGCGCTTGAACGAATACGAATGATGAGAAAAACCGACCGACCAATATTCATATATGAAAACACGAGAAAGCACTACTATCACTCTCTCGCTCGTTTTCGTGCCATTCCTGTGCCTTTCCTTTCCGTTCGGCTACCAATACTAGCATAACCAAAACGAATATTCTGTCTTTCCATCGCCTTCAATCTAGTGGCCAGTGTTCAGTTTTTCAATAACAACATTCCAACAATATTTTCAAAGAATGTTGCAGATTTGAAAAGAAGGAAGGAAAAGATTTTCACAAATTTAAATTCTTTTGTCTTATTTGTTAGCGGTGATACTGGCCATGGGAATGTGGGGGAACACCCACATTCGTTTGTTATGATGGTATTAGCAGCAGAAAGGAATGGAAAAGCAGTGCACGAAAACGAGCGAGTGAGGATAATTTAAATTCTCTTTCTTTCCACACATCGTATTTCTTATATAGCTTTCTGAAAATTATTTGTTATCTTAAAATACGTTTATTTAGGCCCAAATGCTGTAGCTTAACGAGGCCGATAATTCATTTTTTTTTATATTACATGTCACATGTTAGTGGGGGAAGGGAAAGCCGTATTTAGGGGCGGCTTGCTCCCCTCTTATGTAAGTAAAGGACAAAGGTAGGAAGTGGGATACATATTGTGTAATTGACATCGTCGTTTGCTGATTGATCATTGTGGCGGATATGCACACTTTGTTGTAGTGTTGTAGTTTCCAGCCTGTAATCGCAGGGGCGAGGGGAGGGTCGATATTTCGGATAATTATTGGCACTCTATATCATCTGCATGTGCGGTATGTCATGATGTTCTGGATAGACGGTTATCAAGAAGAGTGTGCACCGAAGACTCGTGAAGCAATGCCATATTGTAGATACAGGGATAGGTTGGTGAGATTCTACTGTGAATGAGAGAGGGTAAAATGTATTAAACTTGGACATCAATGGTTTTCAAAAAGATATAGATAAGAAAAATATAGGGGTGGTCACGGCTTGCCAGGACGTCCCGGACTGGCACATAGGGTGATCTACCTCGGGCCCGAAGGGAATCTATTAGTTGGGACCTGGCAACACAGTACTCTGCGCACAGCCAAACAACATGCTCGATGTCGTGATAGCCGTTCTCACAAACACAATGATTATTTTCAGCAAGCCCTATACGACGGAGATGCGCGTCAAACGAGTAATGGTTGGACATGATCCTTGACATCGTACGAATAAAGTCCCGGTTCACATCCAACCCCTTAAACCAAGCATTCGTTGATACCTTCGGGATAATGGAATGTAGCCACCGTCCCAGATGCCCATTGCTCCATAAGGTTTGCCAACTATCGAGCGTCCTCTGACGAGAGATACTGAAAAATTCGTTGAAGCAAATTGGTCTTTCGTAAGTGTCGCCTTCTAATGCGCCCACCTTGGCTAAAGAGTCCGCCTTCTCATTGCCCGCAATAGAACAATGTGACGGGACCCAAACCAAGGTAATCTGGTAAGATTTTTCAGATAAAGCACTCAGATATTCCCGTATTTTCCCCAGGAAATACGGTGAGTGCTTTCCAGGCTTCGCCGCACGGATGGCCTCAATGGAGCTGAGACTATCCGAAACGATGAAGTAATGGTCTGAGGGCAGGGTGTCAATGATCCCGAGAGTATACTGAATGGCAGCTAATTCTGCGACGTAAATTGAAGCAGGATCATTGAGTTTGAATGAGGCAGCAAGATTTTCGTTGAAGATACCGAAGCCTGTGGACCCGTCGAGAATTGATCCGTCAGTGTAGAACATTTTGGCGCAGTCGACTTGATGGTATTTGTTATAGAAAATATTTGGGACCACTTGTGGGCGAATATGATCCGGAATTCCACAAATCTCTTCCTTCATGGATGTATCGAAAAATACAGTTGGATCAGAAGTATCTAAGAGATGAGCACGGTTGACGTTATATGTAGATGAATTGATGTTCTGTGCCATGTAATCGAAGTACAAGGACATGAATCGGGTCTGAGAATTAAGCTCGACAAGCCTTTCGCAATTTGCAATCACCAATGGGTTCAGAATATCGCATCGAATGAGCAATCGATATGAGAGGTCCCAGAATCGATTTTTCAGCGGAAGAACGCCCGCCAGCACTTCGAGACTCATCGTATGGGTCGAGTGCATGCAACCCAAGGCAATACGCAAGCAACGATACTGGATTCGCTCCAGTTTGATGAAGTGTATGTTCGCAGCGGAGCGAAAGCAGAAACATCCGTACTCCAACACTGATAATATCGTTGTTTGGTACAACCTGATTAGGTCTCCTGGATGGGCACCCCACCATGTTCCAGTTATTGTACGGAAAAAGTTGATCCTTTGTTGGCACTTCTGTTTCAGATACCTAATGTGACATCCCCAGGTACCTTTAGAGTCGAACCATACCCCGAGATATTTGAATGTTGAAGCCTGAGCAATAGTTTGATCCATTAATTGAAGCTGTAGTTGCGCTGGTTCACGCTTTCTAGAAAATACGACTAGCTCAGTTTTCTCCGTGGAGAACTCGATACCCAGTTGGAGAGCCCATGCAGACAAATTGTCCAAGGTATCTTGCAGTGGTCCTTGCAAGTCGACGGCTTTAGGACCTGTAATAGAGACCACACCGTCATCTGCAAGCTGCCTTAGCGTGCAGGAATTGACAAGACATTCGTCAATGTCATTCACGTAAAAATTGTAGAGGAGAGGGCTTAGACATGAGCCCTGGGGAAGGCCCATGTAGCTAAATCGTGATGTCGATAAATCGCCATGCGAGAAATGCATTTGTTTTTCAGACAACAGGTTTAGCAAAAAGTTATTTAAAATTGGCGAAAGACCATGCTGGTGCAACTTCTCATAAAGAATGTTGATCGAAACTGAATCGAAAGCCCCCTTAATATCCAAGAATACTGATGCCATCTGCTCTTTGTTAGCATATGCCATTTGAATTTCTGTTGAGAGCAACGCAAGGCAATCGTTCGTCCCTTTGCCTTTGCGGAAGCCAAATTGTGTATCTGACAGTAAGCCATTTGTTTCGACCCAATTGTCGAGCCGAAACAGGATCATTTTCTCGAACAACTTCCGGATACAGGACAGCATTGCGATCGGACGATACGAATTGTGGTCGGAGGCTGGTTTTCCTGGTTTTTGGATGGCGATGACCCTCACCTGTCTCCAGTCATGTGGGACAATGTTACCCTCAAGAAACCTATTAAATAAATTCAACAAGCGTCTTTTGGCAGAGTCTGGCAGATTCTTCAATAAGTTGAATTTAATTCTATCTGGCCCCGGGGCTTTATTGTTACATGATAAGAGAGCAAGTGAGAACTCCACCATCGTAAACGGTGTTTCGTTCGCGGTATTGTAAGGCGACGCGGCGCGGTAGATTTTCTGTGCCGGGGCGGAATCCGGACAAACCTTCTTGGCGAAATCGAATATCCAACGGTTTGAATATTCCACGCTCTCGTTAGTACTGTTTCGGTTTCGCATACGTCGGGCCGTGCCCCAAAGAGTGCTCATCGATGTTTCTCTTGTTAACCCGTCGACAAACCGGCGCCAGTAACTGCGTTTCTTAGCTTTCATTAAATTTTTCATTCGCTTTTCTAATATCGCGTACACTCGATAACTAGCAACTAACCCGTCGTTCCGGAAAGTTTTATACGCGGCAGCTTTCTCCGCGTACACGTCTGAGCACTCTTTGTCCCACCACGGGTTGGGAGAACGTTTTTGGGTGTTCACGTCGGGTACTCGTTTCGTCTGAGTTTGAATCGCGCTATCGAGAATCGAGTTGGACAAAAACTTATATTCTTCCTCCGGGGGAAGTATCTGTGTTGAATCGATAGTTTTGGATATCTCAGCAGCGTAGCTCTTCCAATCAATGTTTCGTGTGAGGTCATAGGGAACATTGATTGGTGTCGATGGTCTTGAACCAGTGGTGATTGCAATTACAATTGGTAAGTGGTCACTACCGTGGGGATCAGATATTACCTTCCACTTGCAATCTAACCGTAGTGATGTCGAGCATAAAGATATGTCCAGTGCACTTGCTTGCGCAGGTGGTCTAGGAATTCGTGTCATTTCCCCTGTGTTCAGAATTGTCATATTGAAGTTGTCACAAAGGTCTTGAATTGTCGAAGATCGATTATCGTCGTATAGACAGCCCCACCCCGTACCGTGAGAGTTAAAGTCTCCAAGAAGCAGGCGGGGCGAGGGAAGGTGTTCAATCACGTTGGAGAATCTTCGATATCCCATCATGGCCCTAGGAGGAATGTAAATAGAAGCAATGCAAAGATCTTTGCCTTTGATTGTTGTTTGACAAGCGACAACTTCAATGCCTGGCGTCGAAGGGAGGTTGATTCGATTGAAGGAGTAGCACTTTTTGATCCCTAAAAGTACCCCCCCATATGAGTCTTCTCGATCCAAGCGGATAATGTTAAAATCGTGGAAGTTGAGGTTTATATTAGAAGTTAGCCATGTTTCACATAGGGAAAATGCATCACAATGATTGTAATTTAGCAAGTGTTTTAATGAATCAATTTTGGGGATAATACTTCTGCAGTTCCACTGTAAAACAGTGATCAGATCCCTGATTCCGTCTAATAAGTTAGCCATCGAAGGATACGATCGCTGTAAGGAGGGGCCATTGTTCAGTCAACTGTTTTAAAAATGTTCTTACTGTTGGTAGAATAGCAACCAGCAAGCTTTTCATAGGATCGGTAATGTTGAAAGCTGTGAATATCCAGTCCACAATGTCAGAAAATTTAAGGAATCCCGTTTTAGGTTGAGTTTCTGACTGTAAAATTGGAGCACTTGGGATTTTTGGTGCCCCGGGGAGTGCTGGGAACTCCTGGTTGTATCTCAATTTCCCAAAACCAGGAGGTATTATCTTCGGATTTGTACCAGCCCTTCCAGTTGATGAATTATTTTTATTTTGTACCCTTGTTTGGGACAACCTAGGACCCTTACGAGGAAGTTCAGGTGAGTTTTGATTAGGTCTTTTCCTAGAGTTTCCAAGCGGAGCCAAAGAATGCCCCTCGCAAGGGTCGTTAGAGGCGTTATCGTCAGTTGGCAAGAGAGCGAATGGGTTTTCGGAGATAAGTGGAACAGCTCTTTTAAGCATTTCTGCGTAAGAGCGTCTGGAGCGATCTTTGGCGGATCGCTTCAGTTTATCCGCGCGAAGTTTGTACGTTGGGCATGTCAAAAGTGCATGCGGATTCTCCCCACAGTAAACACACTTCTCAGCGGGGCTACTGCAAGTATCATCCGCATGGCGTTCCCCACATTTACCGCACCGTTGCTTGTTGCTACAGTAGGTGGCCGTGTGACCTAGCTGCTTGCAATTGGAACAATTCATGACCCGCGGTACAAACAGGCGTACAGGTAGACGAGCTCCTCCCACTTCAACGTAGCTCGGAAGTGCAGATCCGGCGAAGGTTACGCGAAACGAGTCTGATGGATAGTAATTACCATCTTCGATGGACTTTGAGTGCAATTGCTTGCACTCCAAAATCTTAACTGATTGAAGGTTAGGGTCCTTAAAGCGGCCAGCCCCATCATTCATCAGATCATCGACAGTTAGACCCGCATCACTTACCACACCGTCGATCTCCACATCACGAGAAGGGATGTAGACGCGATACTCCAGCGTAAAGAGGCTATTTCTAACGATATCATTGGCCTGTTTCAAGTCAGTAACGACTACGCGCAGTTTGTCTGACTGAACCTTTTTAATCTCGGTTACGGCCGAGTAACGTTTTGTCAGCTCCCGTGCAACAGTTATGCTGTTTAACGGTTTATTTTTGGGCCGAAAGTATACCACCCAAGGACCAGCGGATCCATCCTGGTAAACCTTGACTCGGGGGGGCTGTGAGACATTGGGGGAAAGTGGGGGAAGTGGATCGACCATAACATTATCTGTCTCAGTATCAGATATACGTTCTTCTTCTTCATAATATTCCTCTTCGGAGGGTGATCCTTCTGTTTGTTCCATTTTGTTGCGGGAGCAACACGCTCGACCGCACTGTTTAACTTAAATCAAAATAAAAAATCAAAAGCAATAAAAAGAAAAAAATCGATAAGAAAAGTAAAAAACGAAACACTTCACCAGTTGGTTCCTGACGAGCTGGTAGGTGAATTGATCCTTCGTTTGTTTTATTCGTCACCCGCGTGACCTTCACACATTAGAGCTGATATAGCTCGTCTAAACAAAGCCGTCTTTCAGGCAAGAAAAATGTTTAGTAACGCACTTCACTGCACTACTTTAACTGATATCGCAGGTAACAATTATCACTCGCGGGACTGTTTATTAGTAATGCTTTACTGCAGCCTCTGCCACAGCAAGCACCTTCGTACCACCGAAAAAACTAAACCACACCGGAGAGAACAAAAAGCACTTGTTTCCCGGTACAAAGTTGGGTTACGAATGAAAAAAATTATTTGTTATACACCATAAAATGTAAATTTCAGTTTAACTCTTATTAGAACACAATTAATTGGTCCTGTAAAGAACCGTTTATTGTTTTATTGCGGGAGCATAATTCAGACGCACTCCCCGCGGACACGGTGAGCCAGTTTAACTCTTATTAGAACGCAGATTAGTTTCTCTGTTGCCCTTTAGTTGGGGCGAAATTCTTGCAGGGCGACAGTTCCTGATCGGGTTGCGATGAGTCACCAGTAGCTGGGGCACTTTTTCCGACCGTCGTCATCGCCAACTGCTTTCCTTCGGTGGACTGGCTGCTTGCTAGCGCTTGAATGAATACGAATGATGCGAAAAACCGACCGACCAATATTCATATATGAACACACGAGAAAGCACTACTATCGCTCTCTCGCTCGTTTTCGTGCCATTCTTGTGCCTTTCCTTTTCGTTCGACTACCAATACTAGCATAACCAAAACGAATATTCTGTCTTTCCATCGCATTCAATCTAGTGGTCAGTGCTAGCAAACTTGTATGTTCAGTTTTTCAATAACAACATTCCAACAATATTTTCAAAGAATGTTGCAGATTTGAAAAGAAGGAAGGAAAAGATTTTCACAAATTTAAATTCTTTTGTGTTATTTGTTAGCGCTGATAAAGGATATTTAGTTTGCTACTAGCAAGGAGCTGCACAAACAAATCGATTTATGTAGTTAATCAACGGAAGCTGCCAAATAGTTCAATAAAATAATTCAAATTGTAATAGCGACATGCAATTGTGGCAACACTGGCCATGGAATGGCGGGAGAATACGCACATTCGTTTTCGTTATGATGGTATTAGCAGCAGAAAGGAATGGAAATGCAGTGCACGAAAACGAGCGAGAGAGGATAATTTAAATTCTCTTTCTTTCTTTCCACACATCGTATTTCTTATATAGCTTTCTGAAAATTATTTGTTATACACCATAAAATGTAAATTTCAGTTTAACACTTATTAGAACACAATTAATTGGTCCTGTAAAGAACCGTTTATTGTTTTATTGCGGGAGCATAATTCAGACGCACTCCCCGCGGACACGGTGAGCCAGTTTAACTCTTATTAGAACACAGATTACTTTCTCTGTTGCCCTTTAGTTGGGGCGAAATTCTTGCAGGGCGACAGTTCCTGATCGGGTTGTGATGAGTCACCAGTAGCTGGGGCACTTTTTGCGACCGTCGTCATCGCCAACTGCTTTCCTTCGGTGGACTGGCTGCTTGCTAGTGCTTGAACTTGAACGAATACGAATGATGAGAAAAACCGACCGACAGATATTTTTATAATCGCGCTAATATGCACTACTATCGCTTTCTCGCTCGTTCTCGTGCCGTGCGTGAGCCTTTCCTTTCCGTCCGGCTTCTAATGGCCTAACCAAAGGAATATGCCGTCTTTCCCCCACCAACTGCTCTCGTCAAGCAACCCAATGCGAATAATCATAGGAACAAACATGTAGTGGACCTATATATAAACTTTTCATTATTTTATTGTTCGGTTGGTCTACCAAAGTGACGGCTGTGTGCGGGATGGGCTGAAAATTTTCACTTTTCCGAGTCGTTTTCGAAAGATTTTTCAAAACACATTTTTTTGTTATTAGTGCATGTTATACCTACTTCAAATTTTAATACAGCATAGAGGAACATATTTTCAACAAATTGGCCTAAAAATCAAATCATTCTGTTAAGTATGATAAAAGTTATTAACGTTCAAAATCTGACGCGGCGCCGCAGCCGATATTTTGAAACGGGACCCCTATATTGAAAGCTTAAATGTATTCTACATTAAAACGTCTGTCAATAATAAATCCACCAAAAGACCTAATCGACATTCACGCGTCACTAATGATACAGGTAAATTATACACTCGAGGATATTGATGATAGATTTAATGACCAGCTACACAGCGTGAACGGGAATAGCGCTAAAGACAACACCGATTCGATGTACGGAAGACACTCACGAAGAAGGCGCAACCTCGCTAACATTACAACAACATCAGCAGCAGCTAAGGGCAGAGGCGGAAAAGAATCAGAGAAGCTCATTCAACACACCAGCATTAATCAGCGAAGATCAGCCACAGAATAGGAGCTTAGGAGCAATTAGTTGAAACAGCTTTTCCTCCCAGCACACTAATCCCTTAAGATCACCATCCGGTTCACCGGTGCCTGCAACAGGTGGCAGAGGACGAGGAGCTTTGAATTTCAGGATATTCAACGGAGCTAGTGGCCAGTCATTACTCAACAACATTCCCAGAAA
This sequence comes from Topomyia yanbarensis, assembly GCF_030247195.1. Classification (NCBI taxonomy): domain Eukaryota; kingdom Metazoa; phylum Arthropoda; class Insecta; order Diptera; family Culicidae; genus Topomyia; species Topomyia yanbarensis. Next base: position 279,551,360 of record NC_080671.1, read on the forward strand.
TGCAACGATTCCGACTGGATCGCCACCACCGGCCTACCAGCACACAAACCCGTCAGAAGAGCAACAAGACAGAGGAGATGAGGTAGGCAGAGCAAGAGATGAACTATTAGTTCATCTACTTCGTCGAGAACGGGGAGCACATCGAAACGATCACGATGGAGGAAGAAGCCTAAAGGCAATACACAACTGGCCCTTTAAATTCCGAGGGGTAAAGGACACCACATCTTTAAACACCTTTTTAGATAGGGTTCAAACATTCGCCAGATCCAAAGGCATAACCGACGAGACGCTGTTGAGGTCAGTGAAACACTTGCTGTTAGATGACGCTCTGGATTGGTACGGCAGAGCAATAGCCCAAAACCTGTTAGGTACTTGGCATGAATTCAAGGAAGAAATAAGGAAGGAGTTCCTCCCAAGCAGCTACACCCAAATCCTGAAATTGGAAGCGACATTTCGATTTCAAGCACAAAACGAAACATTCGCAAAATACTATCGCGACGTTTCTGCTCTTTTTCGGTTCGTACAGCCACCGATGGCAGAGGAAGAGAAATTTTTCATAGTAAAAAAAAATATGAACGCTGACTACGCCGCCATCGTCACAGCCGCAAGACCACACTCACTATTGGAACTGGTGGAGGTCTGCATGAGTTATGATGAAACTCGAATGCTCCTCAGTCGACAAAGACGAATCCCCATACCACACAACGCATTGCTTGAACCGAGCTTTGCCACTCCAGGAGCCAATCGTCCACCACAGATCAACTCGGCTAACCAACAATTCGGAAGAGTACATGTAATAAACCAGGAAGGTGGTCACGTACAAACCGAACCAATCAGCAGCTGGCAGCAAAGCATTACAGAGGATACCAGAACAACAGAGGCAACAGAAACGCCTCGTAGTTCGACGGAGGAAGATTGGCAGCAGAAGTGTCAACAGTTAACGGAACAAATAAACGCGCTCAAACTGCGATATGACAACAGGGAAGACAGAGGCCAACGGAACACACAGTCTCAGCAAGGACGATCGAACGTGGATCAAACACAACAAAGCGCCAGCGACCAGCGAAGAACAGGACTAATATGCTGGAACTGCGACGAGGAAGGCCATCGATTTATGGACTGCCCGAAACCGCAGGCGGTCATGTTCTGTTACAGGTGCGGACATAAGGGCTACTCGCTACGTAATTGTCCAACGTGCAGAACGGCATTGGGAAACGAGGAAGCGGGAAATCGTTAGAAGAGGGAAGCGATTTCTCGCAAAACTTTTACGACTTCCCTCAAATACCAAATAAAACAATCATCAATTCAATAATCATCAATCCAAAGGAGGACGAACGTCCCCATGCCATGATATACGTGCTAGGAAGACGGCTAAAAGGACTGCTAGATAGCGGAGCTAGTTGCTCCCTACTGGGCGGTCAGATGGTAAACATAGTAGAAGAGCTAGGGCTGCGAAAAGGAAGCGTCATGGGAACAATTCAAACGGTGGATGGAACTGCGCATAACATCATGCACTTCGCTCACATTCCAATAGCTTTCAACAATCGGATTCAAATGACAACGGTGCTGCTTGCTCCATCATTGCCTGATTGTGTCATACTGGGAATGGATTTCTGGACCAAGTTTGGAATAAAAGCGGTGTGTTGCTCGCTCAGTGCAACAACAGAAGCCTCCACTGGACCGGAAAAAACGGACACCGAACACGTGAAACCATTGAGCGAGAATGAACAACGCAGACTGGAGGAAGTGATCAAGACATTCCCGGTTGCACAGGACGGAACATTGGGTAGAACACATGTCTACGAACATCAAATCAACGTGGGAAATGCCGTACCGAAGAAGCAACGTTATTACGCGATGTCCAAGTATGTGATGGACGAAGTAAACAAAGAAGTGGACAGGATGCTCGCACTCGATGTCATAGAAGAAGCCATGTTCTCACCTTGGAATAATCCATTAGTGGCGGTCAAGAAAAAGAATGGGAACTATAGAGTGTGTCTAGACGCGCGGCATCTGAACAGCATAATGGTAAACGAAGGAGCGCCGATTCCACAAATCTCAGCAATCATGAACAACTTGAGTGGCTGTTCGTACATATCCACCATCGACTTAAAAGACGCGTTCTGGCAATTGCCACTAAAAAAGAAGTCACGACCACTAACTGCGTTCACAATCCCCGGGAGGGGACACTTCCAACACAAGGTGGTGCCATTTGGTCTGTGCACGGCCAGCCAAGCGTTGTCCAGGGTAATGATGCATCTATTCGCAGATTTGGAACCTAAGGTATTTCACTATTTAGACGACATCATAGTTTGCACCCCAACGTTTGGAGAACACTTAGAATTATTGAAGGAGGTGGCACATAGATTACAGCGAGCAGGGCTCACGGTTTCTCCAGAAAAATCTCAATTCTGCCGGAGCGAACTAAAATACCTAGGATATGTGCTCAACAGTGACGGTTGGAAAGTCGATAGCGACAAAATAGACTGCATTGTAAACTTCCCCACTCCGAAAGACAGGAAGGAAATACAACGTTTTTTTAGGAATGTGTAACTGGTATCGCCGTTTCATCGACAAATTTGCAGATATGGCCACGCCGTTAACGGAGCTCACTAGAACCAAAATAAAATTTCGATGGAACTACAAAGCTGAAGATGCGTTTCTACGACTGAAGGCGGCAATGGTTTCCGCTCCAGTGCTGGCCACTCCGGACTACCAGAAGCCGTTTGCCATAGCATGTGATGCCAGTGATCGAGCAATTGGGGCAGTATTGACCCAAGAAAAAGACGATCAAGAACATCCTATATGCTATTTCTCCCAGAAACTATCCGCCTCTGAGCGCAAATACTCCGTTACGGAGAGAGAGTGTCTCGCTGTAATACGGGCCATCGAGAAATTTCGTGGTTACGTGGAAGGAATAAAATTCACGGTATACTGTGACCATGCAGCTCTATCATACTTGAAATCCATGAAGAACCCGACAGCACTCCTCTGCCGCTGGATCCTTCGTCTAAACGCATATGATTTCGACGTGAAGTATCGCAAAGGGAGCTGTAACATAGTACCAGATGCACTTTCTCGAGCAGTATCCAGCATGGTATTCAAGACAGATACGACAGACAGCGGATGGTCGACAAGGTGTTGAAGGAGGGTGACAAGTTTCCAGACTTTCGCTTAATCAATCAGGATCTCTACAAAAACTGCAATTGCAGGGACGAAACGGGATGTAACTCACACAGATGGAAACGCATCCCACCATTAGCAGACCGCTTGGACATTATACGAAAATTTCACGATGCACCGTCAGCTGCACACCTTGGATTTCACAAAACCTTTCAAAAACTCCAAACCCACTTTTACTGGCCAAAAATGAGAGACGAGGTGAGCAAATACGTCAAAAGCTGCCACACTTGCAAAGCTAGCAAAGCCGCAAATTCGACACTGATGCCGAACATGGGCAATGCGAAGCCGGCAAAGGTCCCATGGGAGCTGGTATCGGTAGACTTCGTGGGCCCCTTCACGAAGTCCAAGATGGGGAACACTGTCATGTTAGTAGCCGTCGACTGGATCACAAAATACATAGTCGTTCACCCGATGCGAAAAGCAGATTCAGTTAGGATGGTGCAGTTTCTAGAAGAACAAATCTTTCTCAAACATTCACGACCAAGAGTTATCTTGACAGACAACGGCAAACAATTTGAATCCATGGCGTTCAAGGCGCTACTTTCTAAACATAAGATCACACATATGAAAACTGCATTCTATTGCCCCATGGTAAACAACGCAGAAAGAGTGAACCGTGTGCTGATAACATGCATAAGATCGCTGCTGGATGAAGAGCACCAGGTATGGGACGCTAATCTACCGGCAATAACAGCGGCAATCAATAGCGCAAGACATGAAGTGACAGGAGTGAGCCCACATTTCGCAAACTACGGCCGAGATTTGATTTTACACTCCGATTTATACGATCAACAGAAGCTCAACATTAACGAGGACCCGAAAATAGCGCAAGAAATGAGACTGTCGGCGATACAGAGGGTTCACGACTTCATACTAAAGCGAATTCAAAACAACCACGAGAAATCCAAGCAGCACTACAACCTCAGAACGCGTTCAATATCCTTTAAAACAGGTGACGTCGTTTGGAGAAGAACATTCACTCTATCGTCGAAGGAGGATCAGATCAATAAGAAGTTGAATCCGAAGTACGTGCCGGCCATTGTCAGAGAAGTCCTGGGGACGAACATCTATATGTTGGAAGACGTGAAGACTGGGAAGAAAGGTCGCTATCATTCCAAAGATATCAAAGCAGACTAAAATGAAATAAGGAAAAACGAAATAGAGCTATGTCCACAGGCCAAGCCTGTCAACAATGAGTCAGTACTCCCACAAAACCGTCGACTGATCGGGAAAATCAGTTTGTCAAGGTGCGGCGAGCAACAACTATTTTAACTACCTCCCCACCTTGGCGCTAAACAAGGACAACTGAAGCGAACCAGCGACAACAGTAAATTGACTGGCGAGCAGTGCTGGGCGGTGCAGTTTTCGACAACCCTCCAAAGAGGTTCAAGACACAGCAAGCACAAAAACCGAACTGGTTGCAATTCAGGAGAGAAGCACTACAACAAGGTAGCCATGCAAATGGACGATGGCGCACCTGAGCTACTGAAGTCAGCTCATTGGACAAAATCGTACGCCTAGAAAAGCATCCCCAAGATGGGCAATTGACAATTACCCAAAACAAGCAAAGTATAGGCTCAACTACTAAACAAGGGTATCCAAATCACATCGTCGTGTCAGTCTGGGCGTCTCATGAAAACTTTCAAAAGCAACGCGAGCTGAGGGCGCGGTATGTTTCATGAACATGAAACTATCTCTCATATCTGGGCTCATGTAGATTGGAGTGAGGAAATGCGCTCTTTCCCAGACCAGAACACGACAGCTGTGACAAGTAGGCGGTCATTGAAGGGGTCAGACGACCTGAAACAACGACCTGTCTCAAAAACAAAAAAAGGAAGGAAAATCACGTGTAGTGTGGAGAGGATAGCCAATTCTCGCATACATTTGCTTTATGTGCGATCGTACCGTCCATTAACATGGACTAGTTTAGATCGACTTGAATGTATTGCTGTTGGGGAAATGTACCAAACGAGAAGAGGGCAAGAATAAGGCTAGAGACACTTTGCCAAACAAAGTTGGCGTTCGATCAGAACATTTCGCAGATCTAACTGCGGTATTTCAGTATGAGTTCTGGGTCTGGAGTAATACGCTCTGGCAAGCAGAAAGGCTTGCGTGATTAAGTAATGGATTAGTGGAAGGATTATAAAGTCAATTTTAAAGGATAAACCATGATCGTCGTCTCTAGCCAACTTCAAGGGCAAGTAAGAAGTAATGAATTTTTCATGAATCGGCAATTCGATTCATGAAAAATTCAAACCCCAACGGTAATGTTGTGTTACGTTTGATTATTATGTCGGCACAAAAACACATTTGAAGTTAAGCCAGCAACTCAATGTATCGATACTAAAAGCAGCACGAAATAAAAGTACCACAGACAAATAGTTGTAATAGCGACTTGAAGAGCCCCTCGCACAGACAGTTCCAGAACATCGCATAAGACAAGCACGACAACACCTTAACACGCACTTCCACAGCAGACCTTCCTCAAAGTGTATCCGTCACCGCAGAACGAGACAAAAAAAGGAAACAAAGCATCTCATTTCTCGTGGACAAAGACATTGCTTTTCGCTGGCAAAAGGTGGCAAAAAGCACACGCGGATCAGTGCAGGTCGGTTAGTCAGAGTGGCAGCAAGTGCAGGAGAGCAAACCGCTTCAACCGTCACAGAAGACACACGCAAAGGTGGGCTAAATTGCACCCAACGAACGGAACGTCTCCCAGTAGAGGTAGGAAAAGACAAATTCATTAAAAAGGGTCAGCAACATCATGTGATATTCCTCGACAGAAAGCCGCTGTGCCTAGTCATCCAACCGATCTCACCCGTGGTTGGAACGGCACGAAAGTGGAACGGCAAGTGGTCCACCACGGCAGAACCGACAGGGTCTAGAAGAGGGCGGAACAACCAAATCAGGTACACGCAATTCTTCGGGATTTAGCAAATGTCATCTGAATACGATCTTTCTGCAGGGGCGAAACACAGACAACGCCACTGTTCGAGGAAAAGCATTGCTGGCAGGTCAAAGCCCACAATTGTCACGTGCAACAAGCAACGATCGAACAACGAAGGATCAACATTAATCGTGCAGCGCTTCATTTCATTGCACAATCACAACAGGGGATCGACGAGTAAGTCCGGTTGATCGATGAGTTTGGCGAGACATAACCTATGCTCTCTTATTTAGGGTTCCCTGTTGTGCCGGACCTAAGAGTCGACGAGAACAAACTGCTGTCAGGCACGCCATCCTCTTCAGGACAGTAGGGACGTCCAATTGTACGGTTGAGACGAGTGAGAGTTGTAAGGCGGTGCGGGAACCAACGGCACGTGGGAAGTCGTCAGCAGACGCGGCGAGCCGAGGGGAGAAAGCGAGGACGGTGAAGATGTGCGAAAAGTGGAAGTCCGGGAAGTCGTGCGAGGTGGCATAGAATAGGCGGTGACCGCACGGGGCCGAAGGCCCGCTGTGAGTACATAGAGATTAAGAAGAGAGTTAGTACGTCCCTTTTGTTACACTGGCGTCCAACCAAATCGAACCAATATTACCGTTTGGAAATGTTTCTCCACAATTTAGTATTACTACACGTTTGGATACCCTTTAGTATAGTAACATGGATCCTCAGCATTTGAGCGATGAGGAACTTAACTACGAGTTAGCTTTGCGTCATATCAATCAATTAGGCTCAGCTACTCGGAGAATTAAGGGAGTCAAGCTGAAGGCATTAATCCAGCAAGAACTCTTAAACAACATATATGTTGCCTCGTCTGAACATGCTTTGAACGCAGACGAGAACATCAGTCGTTGTGAACAGCAAATAACATTGTTAATACCGATGATAGAAAAGGCGCTCAAACAGTGAAATAATGACTTTCTACTTCAATGTAAATCGCGCCTTCTGCATTATAGAAAACGTCTGTCAATAATAAATCCACCAAAAGACCTAATCGACATTCACGCGTCACTAATGATACAGGTAAATTATACACTCGAGGATATTGATGATAGATTTAATGACCAGCTACACAGCGTGAACGGGAATAGCGCTAAAGACAACACCGATTCGATGTACGGAAGACACTCACGAAGAAGGCGCAACCTCGCTAACATTACAACAACATCAGCAGCAGCTAAGGGCAGAGGCGGAAAAGAATCAGAGAAGCTCATTCAACACACCAGCATTAATCAGCGAAGATCAGCCACAGAATAGGAGCTTAGGAGCAATTAGTTGAAACAGCTTTTCCTCCCAGCACACTAATCCCTTAAGATCACCATCCGGTTCACCGGTGCCTGCAACAGGTGGCAGAGGACGAGGAGCTTTGAATTTCAGGATATTCAACGGAGCTAGTGGCCAGTCATTACTCAACAACATTCCCAGAAATGCAACGATTCCGACTGGATCGCCACCACCGGCCTACCAGCACACAAACCCGTCAGAAGAGCAACAAGACAGAGGAGATGAGGTAGGCAGAGCAAGAGATGAACTATTAGTTCATCTACTTCGTCGAGAACGGGGAGCACATCGAAACGATCACGATGGAGGAAGAAGCCTAAAGGCAATACACAACTGGCCCTTTAAATTCCGAGGGGTAAAGGACACCACATCTTTAAACACCTTTTTAGATAGGGTTCAAACATTCGCCAGATCCAAAGGCATAACCGACGAGACGCTGTTGAGGTCAGTGAAACACTTGCTGTTAGATGACGCTCTGGATTGGTACGGCAGAGCAATAGCCCAAAACCTGTTAGGTACTTGGCATGAATTCAAGGAAGAAATAAGGAAGGAGTTCCTCCCAAGCAGCTACACCCAAATCCTGAAATTGGAAGCGACATTTCGATTTCAAGCACAAAACGAAACATTCGCAAAATACTATCGCGACGTTTCTGCTCTTTTTCGGTTCGTACAGCCACCGATGGCAGAGGAAGAGAAATTTTTCATAGTAAAAAAAAATATGAACGCTGACTACGCCGCCATCGTCACAGCCGCAAGACCACACTCACTATTGGAACTGGTGGAGGTCTGCATGAGTTATGATGAAACTCGAATGCTCCTCAGTCGACAAAGACGAATCCCCATACCACACAACGCATTGCTTGAACCGAGCTTTGCCACTCCAGGAGCCAATCGTCCACCACAGATCAACTCGGCTAACCAACAATTCGGAAGAGTACATGTAATAAACCAGGAAGGTGGTCACGTACAAACCGAACCAATCAGCAGCTGGCAGCAAAGCATTACAGAGGATACCAGAACAACAGAGGCAACAGAAACGCCTCGTAGTTCGACGGAGGAAGATTGGCAGCAGAAGTGTCAACAGTTAACGGAACAAATAAACGCGCTCAAACTGCGATATGACAACAGGGAAGACAGAGGCCAACGGAACACACAGTCTCAGCAAGGACGATCGAACGTGGATCAAACACAACAAAGCGCCAGCGACCAGCGAAGAACAGGACTAATATGCTGGAACTGCGACGAGGAAGGCCATCGATTTATGGACTGCCCGAAACCGCAGGCGGTCATGTTCTGTTACAGGTGCGGACATAAGGGCTACTCGCTACGTAATTGTCCAACGTGCAGAACGGCATTGGGAAACGAGGAAGCGGGAAATCGTTAGAAGAGGGAAGCGATTTCTCGCAAAACTTTTACGACTTCCCTCAAATACCAAATAAAACAATCATCAATTCAATAATCATCAATCCAAAGGAGGACGAACGTCCCCATGCCATGATATACGTGCTAGGAAGACGGCTAAAAGGACTGCTAGATAGCGGAGCTAGTTGCTCCCTACTGGGCGGTCAGATGGTAAACATAGTAGAAGAGCTAGGGCTGCGAAAAGGAAGCGTCATGGGAACAATTCAAACGGTGGATGGAACTGCGCATAACATCATGCACTTCGCTCACATTCCAATAGCTTTCAACAATCGGATTCAAATGACAACGGTGCTGCTTGCTCCATCATTGCCTGATTGTGTCATACTGGGAATGGATTTCTGGACCAAGTTTGGAATAAAAGCGGTGTGTTGCTCGCTCAGTGCAACAACAGAAGCCTCCACTGGACCGGAAAAAACGGACACCGAACACGTGAAACCATTGAGCGAGAATGAACAACGCAGACTGGAGGAAGTGATCAAGACATTCCCGGTTGCACAGGACGGAACATTGGGTAGAACACATGTCTACGAACATCAAATCAACGTGGGAAATGCCGTACCGAAGAAGCAACGTTATTACGCGATGTCCAAGTATGTGATGGACGAAGTAAACAAAGAAGTGGACAGGATGCTCGCACTCGATGTCATAGAAGAAGCCATGTTCTCACCTTGGAATAATCCATTAGTGGCGGTCAAGAAAAAGAATGGGAACTATAGAGTGTGTCTAGACGCGCGGCATCTGAACAGCATAATGGTAAACGAAGGAGCGCCGATTCCACAAATCTCAGCAATCATGAACAACTTGAGTGGCTGTTCGTACATATCCACCATCGACTTAAAAGACGCGTTCTGGCAATTGCCACTAAAAAAGAAGTCACGACCACTAACTGCGTTCACAATCCCCGGGAGGGGACACTTCCAACACAAGGTGGTGCCATTTGGTCTGTGCACGGCCAGCCAAGCGTTGTCCAGGGTAATGATGCATCTATTCGCAGATTTGGAACCTAAGGTATTTCACTATTTAGACGACATCATAGTTTGCACCCCAACGTTTGGAGAACACTTAGAATTATTGAAGGAGGTGGCACATAGATTACAGCGAGCAGGGCTCACGGTTTCTCCAGAAAAATCTCAATTCTGCCGGAGCGAACTAAAATACCTAGGATATGTGCTCAACAGTGACGGTTGGAAAGTCGATAGCGACAAAATAGACTGCATTGTAAACTTCCCCACTCCGAAAGACAGGAAGGAAATACAACGTTTTTTTAGGAATGTGTAACTGGTATCGCCGTTTCATCGACAAATTTGCAGATATGGCCACGCCGTTAACGGAGCTCACTAGAACCAAAATAAAATTTCGATGGAACTACAAAGCTGAAGATGCGTTTCTACGACTGAAGGCGGCAATGGTTTCCGCTCCAGTGCTGGCCACTCCGGACTACCAGAAGCCGTTTGCCATAGCATGTGATGCCAGTGATCGAGCAATTGGGGCAGTATTGACCCAAGAAATAGACGATCAAGAACATCCTATATGCTATTTCTCCCAGAAACTATCCGCCTCTGAGCGCAAATACTCCGTTACGGAGAGAGAGTGTCTCGCTGTAATACGGGCCATCGAGAAATTTCGTGGTTACGTGGAAGGAATAAAATTCACGGTATACTGTGACCATGCAGCTCTATCATACTTGAAATCCATGAAGAACCCGACAGCACTCCTCTGCCGCTGGATCCTTCGTCTAAACGCATATGATTTCGACGTGAAGTATCGCAAAGGGAGCTGTAACATAGTACCAGATGCACTTTCTCGAGCAGTATCCAGCATGGTATTCAAGACAGATACGACAGACAGCGGATGGTCGACAAGGTGTTGAAGGAGGGTGACAAGTTTCCAGACTTTCGCTTAATCAATCAGGATCTCTACAAAAACTGCAATTGCAGGGACGAAACGGGATGTAACTCACACAGATGGAAACGCATCCCACCATTAGCAGACCGCTTGGACATTATACGAAAATTTCACGATGCACCGTCAGCTGCACACCTTGGATTTCACAAAACCTTTCAAAAACTCCAAACCCACTTTTACTGGCCAAAAATGAGAGACGAGGTGAGCAAATACGTCAAAAGCTGCCACACTTGCAAAGCTAGCAAAGCCGCAAATTCGACACTGATGCCGAACATGGGCAATGCGAAGCCGGCAAAGGTCCCATGGGAGCTGGTATCGGTAGACTTCGTGGGCCCCTTCACGAAGTCCAAGATGGGGAACACTGTCATGTTAGTAGCCGTCGACTGGATCACAAAATACATAGTCGTTCACCCGATGCGAAAAGCAGATTCAGTTAGGATGGTGCAGTTTCTAGAAGAACAAATCTTTCTCAAACATTCACGACCAAGAGTTATCTTGACAGACAACGGCAAACAATTTGAATCCATGGCGTTCAAGGCGCTACTTTCTAAACATAAGATCACACATATGAAAACTGCATTCTATTGCCCCATGGTAAACAACGCAGAAAGAGTGAACCGTGTGCTGATAACATGCATAAGATCGCTGCTGGATGAAGAGCACCAGGTATGGGACGCTAATCTACCGGCAATAACAGCGGCAATCAATAGCGCAAGACATGAAGTGACAGGAGTGAGCCCACATTTCGCAAACTACGGCCGAGATTTGATTTTACACTCCGATTTATACGATCAACAGAAGCTCAACATTAACGAGGACCCGAAAATAGCGCAAGAAATGAGACTGTCGGCGATACAGAGGGTTCACGACTTCATACTAAAGCGAATTCAAAACAACCACGAGAAATCCAAGCAGCACTACAACCTCAGAACGCGTTCAATATCCTTTAAAACAGGTGACGTCGTTTGGAGAAGAACATTCACTCTATCGTCGAAGGAGGATCAGATCAATAAGAAGTTGAATCCGAAGTACGTGCCGGCCATTGTCAGAGAAGTCCTGGGGACGAACATCTATATGTTGGAAGACGTGAAGACTGGGAAGAAAGGTCGCTATCATTCCAAAGATATCAAAGCAGACTAAAATGAAATAAGGAAAAACGAAATAGAGCTATGTCCACAGGCCAAGCCTGTCAACAATGAGTCAGTACTCCCAAAAAACCGTCGACTGATCGGGAAAATCAGTTTGTCAAGGTGCGGCGAGCAACAACTATTTTAACTACCTCCCCACCTTGGCGCTAAACAAGGACAACTGAAGCGAACCAGCGACAACAGTAAATTGACTGGCGAGCAGTGCTGGGCGGTGCAGTTTTCGACAACCCTCCAAAGAGGTTCAAGACACAGCAAGCACAAAAACCGAACTGGTTGCAATTCAGGAGAGAAGCACTACAACAAGGTAGCCATGCAAATGGACGATGGCGCACCTGAGCTACTGAAGTCAGCTCATTGGACAAAATCGTACGCCTAGAAAAGCATCCCCAAGATGGGCAATTGACAATTACCCAAAACAAGCAAAGTATAGGCTCAACTACTAAACAAGGGTATCCAAATCACATCGTCGTGTCAGTCTGGGCGTCTCATGAAAACTTTCAAAAGCAACGCGAGCTGAGGGCGCGGTATGTTTCATGAACATGAAACTATCTCTCATATCTGGGCTCATGTAGATTGGAGTGAGGAAATGCGCTCTTTCCCAGACCAGAACACGACAGCTGTGACAAGTAGGCGGTCATTGAAGGGGTCAGACGACCTGAAACAACGACCTGTCTCAAAAACAAAAAAAGGAAGGAAAATCACGTGTAGTGTGGAGAGGATAGCCAATTCTCGCATACATTTGCTTTATGTGCGATCGTACCGTCCATTAACATGGACTAGTTTAGATCGACTTGAATGTATTGCTGTTGGGGAAATGTACCAAACGAGAAGAGGGCAAGAATAAGGCTAGAGACACTTTGCCAAACAAAGTTGGCGTTCGATCAGAACATTTCGCAGATCTAACTGCGGTATTTCAGTATGAGTTCTGGGTCTGGAGTAATACGCTCTGGCAAGCAGAAAGGCTTGCGTGATTAAGTAATGGATTAGTGGAAGGATTATAAAGTCAATTTTAAAGGATAAACCATGATCGTCGTCTCTAGCCAACTTCAAGGGCAAGTAAGAAGTAATGAATTTTTCATGAATCGGCAATTCGATTCATGAAAAATTCAAACCCCAACGGTAATGTTGTGTTACGTTTGATTATTATGTCGGCACAAAAACACATTTGAAGTTAAGCCAGCAACTCAATGTATCGATACTAAAAGCAGCACGAAATAAAAGTACCACAGACAAATAGTTGTAATAGCGACTTGAAGAGCCCCTCGCACAGACAGTTCCAGAACATCGCATAAGACAAGCACGACAACACCTTAACACGCACTTCCACAGCAGACCTTCCTCAAAGTGTATCCGTCACCGCAGAACGAGACAAAAAAAGGAAACAAAGCATCTCATTTCTCGTGGACAAAGACATTGCTTTTCGCTGGCAAAAGGTGGCAAAAAGCACACGCGGATCAGTGCAGGTCGGTTAGTCAGAGTGGCAGCAAGTGCAGGAGAGCAAACCGCTTCAACCGTCACAGAAGACACACGCAAAGGTGGGCTAAATTGCACCCAACGAACGGAACGTCTCCCAGTAGAGGTAGGAAAAGACAAATTCATTAAAAAGGGTCAGCAACATCATGTGATATTCCTCGACAGAAAGCCGCTGTGCCTAGTCATCCAACCGATCTCACCCGTGGTTGGAACGGCACGAAAGTGGAACGGCAAGTGGTCCACCACGGCAGAACCGACAGGGTCTAGAAGAGGGCGGAACAACCAAATCAGGTACACGCAATTCTTCGGGATTTAGCAAATGTCATCTGAATACGATCTTTCTGCAGGGGCGAAACACAGACAACGCCACTGTTCGAGGAAAAGCATTGCTGGCAGGTCAAAGCCCACAATTGTCACGTGCAACAAGCAACGATCGAACAACGAAGGATCAACATTAATCGTGCAGCGCTTCATTTCATTGCACAATCACAACAGGGGATCGACGAGTAAGTCCGGTTGATCGATGAGTTTGGCGAGACATAACATATGCTCTCTTATTTAGGGTTCCCTGTTGTGCCGGACCTAAGAGTCGACGAGAACAAACTGCTGTCAGGCACGCCATCCTCTTCAGGACAGTAGGGACGCCCAATTGTACGGTTGAGACGAGTGAGAGTTGTAAGGCGGTGCGGGAACCAACGGCACGTGGGAAGTCGTCAGCAGACGCGGCGAACCGAGGGGAGAAAGCGAGGACGGTGAAGATGTGCGAAAAGTGGAAGTCCGGGAAGTCGTGCGAGGTGGCATAGAATAGGCGGTGAGCGCACGGGGCCGAAGGCCCGCTGTGAGTACATAGAGATTAAGAATCAAGTGCACGCAATAATAGGGACCTCAAGATAGATGAATAGGAGAGCAGGATCCCTGCAATAAATGTTTGAGATACAATGATTGAGTAGTTTGGTTCTATTTGATTTGGTTTTTGGAAGTTAGTACGTCCCTTTTGTTACAAGATCACCTAGAAATTACTACTATTTGAAAGGATATAGAAAATTGGCCTCTGCACTGGTAAGTGGGTAGATGCCAAATTGTTCCAAAAACTAGTAATTGTCCATTTTTAGTTCATATTAAGGCATAATAACAACAATTGCAGCAGCAAATAATTATGGCCAGGATTCGACCCCAATGACTCCTCTGTGCGTAGGTGTGCTTTATGTTAACGTGTTTGTCGCGTGTGCTCGCGTGCATGTGACTTCGCTTGGACAAAACTGGATTTTGTAACCGTGTGGCCATTCACATATTCGCGTGCGTTCTTGGATGGTCACGCGGATATTTAGATTTCGGTCTACAATTCACATTCCTACAGGGAGTGAATAACACCATATCACCAGAGTTTCCGGCCATGTCGCAATGGAACATGTTTTCAGTGGATACGAGCTTTCTTTTTTTAATTGATCCAATTCAAGGCATGGACCTAGTCTGCTGATAGCAAGGATAGAAACTTCCAGAAGTTACCGGTTTCATGATCGTGCGAGTGCGAGAGTTTTTAGGTTCACGCTTGAGACCGCGTTAAAAAATTGATGAGCCCTTGAAAATTTATAACCGGGATGTTATCAGGCATTTGCGCACGGACTGTGAATCTGATCCTTAATTTTTAATGTATGGTACAGATAGTAGAAAAGAGTCAATTTCCCCATATCTCTAGATTTCCCAGTCATCTCGCCATGGAAGGTATTGCCTAGTGAATATGAACTGCTAGGACTGAGGGTAGTCGGACGTGACGTGCGAGTGTTGGGTTAATGCTTGAGACCACGTTTGTAGGTTTATAGGTACTACGTTTACTGTGTTCTAGTGTTGACGAAATCGCGGGCGTAAGCATGTGTAGATGATTGCAATTGCATTGTCGCGTTTGTGTTATCGCGAAGGTCGCGAGTCTTTGTTTGAAACAGACTAATGAAGTAGAATAGAAGAACACATGTAACATGCAATCAAACTAGTTTAACTCGTCTAAATGGAGCAAATCGTCGTTGTTGTGCTATCTTATGACAATCGCCACAATTATTTGTCTAAAAAACCTCTACAAAGTGGCGTTTTCAGAATTTTGACATTCAGTTTGGTTACTGAGATATAGCGAGAAAAGTACTGAGAAATGGAGTTTTTTGCTTCAAATGACTGTGGTTTGGGATTGGCTCAAGATATCTTGATGTATTAGATATTTTTCTGTGTAAAATTATCTGAGCAATACAATGGCATAATAATTTTCAAAATAAAAATACACGAATTGTAAGAAAAATGCAGTTTAAGTTTTAAATTAAAAATATTGCATATTTGGCAACACAGTAATCAAAAATATATTTTTTCTAAATTCCCAGACTCATTTCCTTCAAAATGCATGAATGAATAGAAGTTAATAATTGATGATTTATTGTATGGAAAATTTTCCATGCACAATTATAATACTCCATACAAATTTTGTCGCCAATACACACCTATGGCACGTGTGAGTGCGACTTTTGTTTACATTTTTAGTAAAAACTCGCAATATAGTCATCTGATCTTCGCAATATTTGAGAGATTAATACAGAATACATAGAAGTATCAATTGTATTTTCTAAATTGTTTCTACCATTTATAAGCTTCAAGATATTCAACCATAAACTTTAAAAATCGTTTTTCTCGAAATGTGCTAAATGGCGCTTGTCATAAGATAGCACAACAGCGACGAAATGTTCTTTATTTACTATTAACGACAATTGCATTCTGTTAGAATATCATCATACTATGTGTTTAGGCCAGTCAAGAGTAGATTAACAAGTTCGCTTCAACTGGGTTTCACTTTACTACCATAGTAACGCAATGATAAACGCAGATAGAAGTTCCGAGCAGTGTTATCAATAGGAAGCTATTCTTTTACAAATCGAGCTGAATACTACATACATTTACTACTGTATTGTACTGAATTTACCGCCAAATCTCATCTTCTAAAAATGTATCTTAGCTATAAAAGCAGCAACTACATTGTACTATACACAGTCCACTATATAAAATTCACGAAACCAGTCGGTGTTTATGGCGCGTTTCACTATCTCTAAATAAAATAGTTTAGTTTATCGTTAAAACCGTGCAGTGCTATTCGTTCAAATGATGCTTCCGAAAAAACATAAAGACTTAGTGACCACGCGCGTAAACACTATGCTCACCGGGACTGGATGAATGATGATTCACGTGCGTCGGTAAATTAAATGTACCTTAATTTATTCAATCCGACCTTCCCGAATGAAAAGAATCGAATGCACAAACTCAACACTGGAAGTCACTATTCTATCATATACGCTAGTTCTGCATCCATTCCCTAACCCAACTGTAGCAAATACAGGGTGCGCCATCTGGATGTACCTATCCTATTTCAACATTGAACAACTCCGCCATTTTACAGCCGATTTTGACAGATAAACACAGTTCTGAAACGTCATTTAGTGCCATTTTAGCTATGAGTCGATTTACACCAAAAGAACGCGCTGAAATCGTAGCGCTTTACATTGAAAACGATCGTTCAATAGTGAAAACTGTGCGTGCTTATCGTAAAAAATATGGCAGGCATTCGGCGCCTACAAACAAGACAATCCGTAATTTGGTGAAGAATTTCTTTGAGTACGGGTCTGTAGCAACTCCCCAGATTCCTATTCGGGGGACATCTTGCCACACCGCAGCCGCTATAATCAAGTTCTTACAGAGCAAATTCCCATGACGCGTTGTCTCAAAAAATGGTGATTTGGAATGGCCTCCTCGTTCTCCGGATTTAATAGTACCAGACATTTTTCGGTGGGGTTACTTGAAATGTAAAGTTTATTCTAGCAAATCTAAGAACCTTGACGAACTCAAAGCTAATATACGAGCTGAAATTACTGCAATTAAGCCCGAAATGCTGTCCAATGTCATGTAAAATGCTCGCAAAAGAGCTGCTTTTTGTGTATCATATGGGGTGGTCATTTAATCGACGTTGTATTCATAAGCCCTCTCGGTCTCCTTGATACGCCACTATCGAGGCGTAATGCAATAACTATCCTAAAACAATTGTCTGCCAGAGATTCTGCCGAGTTTTTTGTGTTTTTCTGTATTTGTATTTTTTTAGTTTCGAATTTCAGAATTTTGGGATTTTTTGAATTTATGAACCTTTAAATTTTTGAATAGTTGAATTTTCGATGCATTGCATATTTATATGCTTAAAAATATGAATATTTTATTTGTTGATATTTTGAATGTTAGTTTTTGAATTGTCCAGTTCCTGAATTTTTGAATTTCTATTTTTTGAATTTCTGTATTTTGTAAATTTGATTCCTCGGATATTTAAATTTTCAAATATTTCAATCTTTGAATTTTTAACGTTTGGAATTCTTGAATATTTCATTAATTTTTTTATTTTTCAATTCTTGCATTTTTGAATTTTTTGGTTATTGTATTTTTCTATTTTTCTATTTTTTCCATCTTGAATTTTTGCATTTTTTATTTTATATTTATATATTTGTATTTTTGTATTTTTGTATTCTTATATTTATGACGTTTATGTTTTTTGGGTTTTGGATTTTTATATATTCGTATTTTGGTAATTGGTATTTTTTTTATTTTGCAATTGAATTTTTTTATTACAATTGAATTTTTGTATTTCTTCATTTCTATGTTTTTCTTCTTGTATTTCGTATTTTTGTATATTTTTTGTTTTGTTTTTTTTTGAACTTTGGTAGTTCTATATTTTTGTATTGTTTTACTTTTATATTATTATATTTCTTGCGTTTTTGTATTATTTATTTCCCTACCCAGTAATCTCTAGCTAATTGAATGTCGTTAAAACGTAAAAAAAATTATTTATAGGTTTACTATTGCTTTTTGTAGTTCTGTATTCTGGTATTACTGTATTTTTGTGATCTTGCATTTTTCATATTTGTACCTGTTTATATATTACATTTTTTTATCTTCGTATTTGTATATTTTCTTTATGTTAATACTTTTATGAGTTGTGTATTGTATCGATTTTGTTGGCTATTTTTCTATTTTATGAGTTGTGTTTGTATTATTGTAGTTTGGAATTGTATCTTTGTATTGTGCAACTGAATTTTTAATATTTGAATTGTAGAACGTTTGCATTTTCATAAAAATTTCGCCTGATTTTTTTAATTATTGAGTTTTTAATTTGTTGAATAACAGAATTTTTGAATTTTTATTGTGTTATTTGAATTTTTGAATCAAATTTTTGGGTTCCTAAATTTTTGGGTCTTATTTTGTGAAATCTTCAATTTTTCAAGTTCAAGAGGCTTCGAATTTTAAATTTCATGCTATTTTAAATTTTTGTATATTTGAGTTCCAGAATTTTTAAACATTGTTTTTAGAATTTTTGAATCTTTGAACTCTTGATTCAAAAAAATATTTGGCCTTTTTCAATTTTTGAATTTATGAATTCTAAATGTTTGAGTTTTAGAATATTTAATCTTATTGAATTTTTAATTTTCTTGATTCTTGAACCTTTCCAAATTTTGGAATACAGATATCTTGAACTTATGAGGTGGGATTTGTAAATAAACAAGTTTTTTAATTCATGAGTTTATAAATTTTTCTTACAGGAATCATTTTAAAAAAAATATAAATTTTGATTTCTCGAAGTTTGGTATTTCTGAATTTCATAATGCTTGGATTTCTACATAGTTTTTTTCTGCTTTGGAATTTCGAATTGTTCAGTTTTTGAATTTACAATATAATTGAATTTGTGATTTCTCAGGTGTGCTTAATAACACCAGTAACAGTGACATAGTGCTCTACCAAGTGATTTTATGCAGCAAAGCTTGGTGCTTGACCACATAGCTCGCCACATAGTCGAGGTGACGGTGGAGGAATGGATGAGCGCGAGAGGCCTGGAGCTCGCTCAGCATAAGACGGAGGTAGTTATCGTCAACAACAGCAAGTCGGCGCAACATGCAGTTATCCATGTGGGAGAAGTCGCGATCACTTCACAGTGAAGTCTGAAGTCTCTCGGAGTCATTATAGGCGACAAGCTGACCTTCGGCAGCCATGTCGACTATACATGCAAGAGAGCGTCGACTGCTGTTGCGGTTCTATCGAGGATGATGTCCAACAGCTCAAAGGTGTGCGCCAGTAGACGTAGGCTACTGGCAGGCGTTGCCGTATCTATCCTCAGGTACGGCGGCCCGTCATGGTCAAGAGCACTGAGGGTAACCAGTTACCTACAGAAACTGGAGAGCACCTACCGCGTGATGTGCCTCAAAGTGATATCTGCCTACCGTACGGTATCACACGATGCATCCTGCGTGATAGCGAGCATGATGCCAGTCGGGCTGGTCATTCGGGAAGATGAGGAGTGCTTCGAGCTACGTGGAAATAGGGGAGCCCGAGAGCGCACCAGGGTGACCTCGGTCGCCAGATAGCAACGTGAGTGGGACAAGTCTCGGCTGCTACCATCCAGATTGCCTGTAGGCTACAGGTAATCTGGCGAACCGAGCAACAGACGACGGGCACGGCTAACTAGTGATTGGTTAGCTGGAGCGAAAAAGGCCAAGCGCAAAAAAGGGAGTGAATGGTCTGTACATGCCGAGGCAGGTTTGGCGCAGCGACTGGCAACCGCGTGAAGGGGTAAACCCAGCAACCCCGAAGCAAGACAGAAGAGTGAGTGTATAGGCGTATATGTGGACTGCCTCATGCCAAGACGGGAGGGTCGTAGCGTAGTATGTTGGGACTTAGCTATCGATGCCTCATGGCGTGGCAGAGGAGTGAAAGGGTGAGCATCCAAGTCAGTCTCACACGGCATGTTAAGGGTGAGCACAAAAGTCAGCCTCACATGGTATGGTAGAGGCTAGCACAAAAGTAAGCCTAGCAAGGAATGAAAAAGGTGAGCACACAAGTCAGCCTCGCATGGTATGTCAGAAGTGGGGCCTAAGAAAAATGTCCCACATGGGATGCCAGGGGGAGTGACAGAGGTACAATAGAGTGGCACGATCGAGAGTGAATCTGGTGATAGGGTGAGCACCCAAGTCAGCCTCACATGGTATGGGTGAGGCGAGCACAAAAGTAAGCCTAGCAAGGAATGAGTAAGGTGAGCACACAAGTCAGCCTCGCAAGGAACGAAAAAGGTGAGCACAAAAATCAGCCTCATGTGGGAGTGTTTGAGAGTGAATCAAGGTGCGATAGAGAGAGCACCCAAGTAAGCCTCATACAGGACGTATGAACGCGTGAGCGAGAGTGAATGAGTACATTTAGTACAGCCATCCCCCCAGAAGTAATACCGAGAGGTAGTTCCTGGGAGGAACGATGGCGGAGCCCAATGGAGTTTAGTCGGTATTAATGGCAGCGTCACCATTCGAACCCGACACGCCCCCAGTGCACCCCGTGCGGTAGATTGGACCCTACCAATAGCACGTGTACTGGGCTAGGACCAGAGTTTTTAATAGTAGAGTTGCGTAAAGAGGATTGGCAACATTGGACCAATCATTGGTCTTTTTTAAATTTTGGCAACCTTTTATTTTTAGTTAAATTTCAAATGACTTCACCCGAACGCTTCAGTTAGAAGTTAACTTTGCGCATTTAAAAATTTAAAATTAAGTGTTTAGTTTTATTTTGTAAAAATCAGTACGATAAATAACATCGTATAAAGAATTTAAGCTTTTTTCCGGTTCTCAACTGATCCGCAACTAAGATCGAAATGCATTGATTTTTGCCGCTTGCCGTCTGATTGGGGTGTGACAAAAAACAATCGAATTTGCAGCGTAAGATAAATTTGAATAAGTACATATCGTATAAGTGGAATGCATACACAAATTTGTCAAAATTTTAGCTACACTTTAACTATGAGAAATACCTTCATATTTCCACTGTCGGTGGAAGATTATTAACATTACCCAGAGCTGTTCCGGTGTTTGAGATAGTGCCAAATTTGAATATCAGTGAACATATATTTTTTAATAATTGTCATTAAGCGAAATATTCCTGGTTTTAAATAATGTTCATATTACATCATTGAATTTTTTCTCATAATTATAATCACATAATAACGATACTTCCCACGCATTCGAGCATTGTTATTCTTCGTGTCCGATAGGTAGACGTTTTGAGTGTTCAATAGGTAGATTTGCTTCAGTCTTTGCGCAACTGTTCTTTATAAACTGTGGCTAGGACGTAAAGGTCTTCTCCATTGTAAAAAAAATAGTCGAGGTGAAGGATATGAAGTGGCGCAAAGCTGCTAAGGATCCGCCTGACGAGGTGTTCATTTTTGAAATATTCTTTGGAAGTCATACATTTTTACATCTAGTTTCAGGAAAAACATACAAGAGAAGAGAATTGTTCTGAAAAAACATTAAAAAAAATCACAAGCAAGTTTGTCCCATGTTGAAAATAACCGGAAAACAGTCCCATTTTACATGCACAACAAAATATTGCTGAAATACTTTTTTTACAAAAAAATATATGTGAAAACAAAACGAACAAAGGAAATAAGATATTCCAACACATTTTTGTTTATTTAAGAAGTAGTGGGAGACAGTAATTCGATTATTACATCTTATTTCGATTCTGGAAGGTTAGTCCAAAAATCTGCTTTTGTCTCTTCTAATAGCGGACGTAATGTATTCAGCAATGTCGTTTTACGATCCTTATCGATTCCACAAGGTGATTTTCGTCTTTTTAAAGTTTTATCCAAATCAAAATTATCAATCACCAGCTTTTGCTGCTTCTTCGAAAAAAGATTGCAACGATTTATTGGAGCTGTTGTACCAAGGCTGCTGCTGTATTCAAACTCGTAGCTTCCTTTTTTCAATACGACCTTTTTTATGGCTTCTATGTATGGACGAGGCCTGCATAAATTCAGTGTGTACTGCGAAACTGTTATTGAGCTTTGAAAAAAGTCGTTTGGGTACAAACTGATCACCTCAACATTTTTTTTGGCTTTACCGACGACAGAGATGAAATCGGGTGTGGTAATAACAAGCCCGCCGTGGTGCATTCCTTTTTCAACTGCTGCGTGAAAGCTGTCAGCAGCCATGAATGCATGACCCGACTCAAAATATTTAAGAACAACTTCTTTCAACTGGACTAAAGATGAATTAATCAATAGAGTGAGATGAATTAAAAAGTTCCAATTCTTATTTTGAGCGGAGCAATTGTCCAACCACAGTGTAACCTTGTCCAGATCTTTGAATCTTAATAGAACTTGATGAAAACAACTAAGTATATCGTATGCCGACCGACCGCTAATTGCTTCATCCCAAACACACGCAATGACGGGATACTTCTGTGAATACTTTCCTACCGGAGCAAATGTCTCGTTGAAAGCAAGTAGTCGTTGTGAAAAAACCACGGATTTAAGCCCTTCCAATCGAGGTATCTGAATGACCTGTAATGCATGAATATTAAACTATGATATAACAGCTCAGCATGTTTAAAACCTTCTGTAAATCCACAGCTAGTACTACTGTTTTCGGTGAAACGATTTCACCATCCTCCCGATATGCTGATCGTGATTCACCGGCCGCACGTATATGCTGTGTAAATGCTACACATACCGCACATGAAAAATTTTGTTCTGTCAACTGCTCCTGATGACCGGATTGCTTGCGATGTTGGATAGCAGCTACACAACATTCACATTGCTCATGTCCTAGTTTAACTAGTGATATGTTCATGTCTTTCATAACTCGACAGTAGAAAGCATAGCTGACCTTCATGTTACACGTTTCTGAAAACTCTTGGTGCATTCGTTTCTCGCAAAGATCGGATGGCAGATACAAACGGTTGGGCGCATGTTCTCGCCGGTAGTGCGATATAGTAGGATTATGCGACAAAATGTGAGCTTGCACAGCTTCACGTTTGGCAGTGCCGCGTTTATGCTTTCCACGTCTTGAGGTAGATCTCTTGAACTCCACGTCTGCATCTGTGCAACGGTACAACATGTTTCTAGAGAAATATTTGAAAAGGTTAAACAAGACTTAATAGTGTATTCAAGAATACTTTACCCGCAATGCTTGTTACGTTTGATTATTATGTCGGCACAAAAACACATTTGAAGTTAAGCCAGCAACTCAATGTATCGATACTAAAAGCAGCACGAAATAAAAGTACCACAGACAAATAGTTGTAATAGCGACTTGAAGAGCCCCTCGCACAGATAGTTCCAGAACATCGCATAAGACAAGCACGACAACACCTTAACACGCACTTCAACCGTCACAGAAGACACACGCAAAGGTGGGCTAAATTGCACCCAACGAACGGAACGTCTCCCAGTAGAGGTAGGAAAAGACAAATTCATTAAAAAGGGTCAGCAACATCATGTGATATTCCTCGACAGAAAGCCGCTGTGCCTAGTCATCCAACCGATCTCACCCGTGGTTGGAACGGCACGAAAGTGGAACGGCAAGTGGTCCACCACGGCAGAACCGACAGGGTCTAGAAGAGGGCGGAACAACCAAATCAGGTACACGCAATTCTTCGGGATTTAGCAAATGTCATCTGAATACGATCTTTCTGCAGGGGCGAAACACAGACAACGCCACTGTTCGAGGAAAAGCATTGCTGGCAGGTTAAAGCCCACAATTGTCACGTGCAACAAGCAACGATCGAACAACGAAGGATCAACATTAATCGTGCAGCGCTTCATTTCATTGCACAATCACAACAGGGGATCGACGAGTAAGTCCGGTTGATCGATGAGTTTGGCGAGACATAACATATGCTCTCTTATTTAGGGTTCCCTGTTGTGCCGGACCTAAGAGTCGACGAGAACAAACTGCTGTCAGGCACGCCATCCTCTTCAGGACAGTAGGGACGCCCAATTGTACGGTTGAGACGAGTGAGAGTTGTAAGGCGGTGCGGGAACCAACGGCACGTGGGAAGTCGTCAGCAGACGCGGCGAACCGAGGGGAGAAAGCGAGGACGGTGAAGATGTGCGAAAAGTGGAAGTCCGGGAAGTCGTGCGAGGTGGCATAGAATAGGCGGTGACCGCACGGGGCCGAAGGCCCGCTGTGAGTACATAGAGATTAAGAATCAAGTGCACGCAATAATAGGGACCTCAAGATAGATGAATAGGAGAGCAGGATCCCTGCAATAAATGTTTGAGATACAATGATTGAGTAGTTTGGTTCTATTTGATTTGGTTTTTGGGAGTTAGCACGTCCCCTTTTGTTACACTGGCGCCCAACCAAATCGAACCATTATTACCGTTTGGAAATTTTCCTCCACAATTTAGTATTACTACACGTTTGGATACCCTTTAGTATAGTAACATGGATCCTCAGCATTTGAGCGATGAGGAACTTAACTACGAGTTAGCTTTGCGTCATATCAATCAATTAGGCTCAGCTACTCGGAGAATTAAGGGAGTCAAGCTGAAGGCATTAATCCAGCAAGAACTCTTAAACAGCATACATGTTGCCTCGTCTGAACATGCTTTCAACGCAGACGAGAACATCAGTCGTTGTGAACAGCAAATAACATTGTTAATACCGATGATAGAAAAGGCGCTCAAACAGCGAAATAATGACTTTCTACTTCAATGTAAATCGCGCCTTCTGCATTATAGAAAACGTCTGTCAATAATAAATCCACCAAAAGACCTAATCGACATTCACGCGTCACTAATGATACAGGTAAATTATACACTCGAGGATATTGATGATAGATTTAATGACCAGCTACACAGCGTGAACGGGAGTAGCGCTAAAGACAACACCGATTCGATGTACGGAAGACACGAAGAAGGCGCAACCTCGCTAACACTACAACAACATCAGCAGCAGCTAAGGGCAGAGGCGGAAAAGAATCAGAGAAGCTCACTCAACACATCAGCATTAATCAGCGAAGATCAGCCACAGAATAGGAGCTTAGGAGCAATTAGTAGAAACAGCTTTTCCTCCCAGCACACTAATCCCTTAAGATCACCATCCGGTTCACCGGTGCCTGCAACAGGTGGCAGAGGACGAGGAGCTTTGAATTTCAGGATATTCAACGGAGCTAGTGGCCAGTCATTACTCAACAACATTCCCAGAAATGCAACGATTCCGACTGGATCGCCACCACCGGCCTACCAGCACACAAACCCGTCAGGAGAGCAACAAGACAGAGGAGATGAGGTAGGCAGAGCAAGAGATGAACTATTAGTTCATCTACTTCATCGAGAACGAGGAGCACATCGAAACGATCACGATGGAGAAAGAAGCCTAAAGGCAATACACAACTGGCCCTTTAAATTCCGAGGGGAAAAGGACACCACATCTTTGAACACCTTTTTAGATAGGGTTCAAACATTCGCCAGATCCGAAGGCATAACCGACGAGACGCTGTTGAGGTCAGTGAAACACTTGCTGTTAGATGACGCTCTGGATTGGTACGGCAGAGCAATAGCCCAAAACCTGTTAGGTACTTGGCATGAATTCAAGGAAGAAATAAGGAAGGAGTTCCTCCCAAGCAGCTACACCCAAATCCTGAAATTGGAAGCGACATTTCGATTTCAAGCACAAAACGAAACATTCGCAAAATACTATCGCGACGTTTCTGCTCTTTTTCGGTTCGTACAGCCACCGATGGCAGAGGAAGAGAAATTTTTCATAGTAAAAAAAATATGAACGCTGACTACGCCGCCATCGTCACAGCCGCAAGACCACACTCACTATTGGAACTGGTGGAGGTCTGCATGAGTTATGATGAAACTCGAATGCTCCTCAGTCGACAAAGACGAATCCCCATACCACACAACGCATTGCTTGAACCGAGCTTTGCCACTCCAGGAGCCAATCGTCCACCACAGATCAACTCGGCTAACCAACAATTCGGAAGAGTACATGTAATAAACCAGGAAGGTGGTCACGTACAAACCGAACCAATCAGCAGCTGGCAGCAAAGCATTACAGAGGATACCAGAACAACAGAGGCAACAGAAACGCCTCGTAGTTCGACGGAGGAAGATTGGCAGCAGAAGTGTCAACAGTTAACGGAACAAATAAACGCGCTCAAACTGCGATATGACAACAGGGAAAACAGAGGCCAACGGAACACACAGTCTCAGCAAGGACGATCGAACGTGGATCAAACACAACAAAGCGCCAGCGACCAGCGAAGAACAGGACTAATATGCTGGAACTGCGACGAGGAAGGCCATCGATTTATGGACTGCCCGAAACCGCAGGCGGTCATGTTCTGTTACAGGTGCGGACATAAGGGCTACTCGCTACGTAATTGTCCAACGTGCAGAACGGCATTGGGAAACGAGGAAGCGGGAAATCGTTAGAAGAGGGAAGCGATTTCTCGCAAAACTTTTACGACTTCCCTCAAATACCAAATAAAACAATCATCAATTCAATAATCATCAATCCAAAGGAGGACGAACGTCCCCATGCCATGATATACGTGCTAGGAAGACGGCTAAAAGGACTGCTAGATAGCGGAGCTAGTTGCTCCCTACTGGGCGGTCAGATGGTAAACATAGTAGAAGAGCTAGAGCTGCGAAAAGCAAGCGTCATGGGGACAATTCAAACGGTGGATGGAACTGCGCATAACATCATGCACTTCGCTCACATTCCAATAGCTTTCAACAATCGGATTCAAATGACAACGGTGCTGCTTGCTCCATCATTACCTGATTGTGTCATACTGGGAATGGATTTCTGGACCAAGTTTGGAATAAAAGCGGTGTGTTGCTCGCTCAGTGCAACAACAGACGCCTCCACTGGACCGGAAAAAACGGACACCGAACACGTGAAACCATTGAGCGAGAATGAACAACGCAGACTGGAGGAAGTGATCAAGACATTCCCGGTTGCACAGGACGGAACATTGGGTAGAACACATGTCTACGAACATCAAATCAACGTGGGAAATGCCGTACCGAAGAAGCAACGTTATTACGCGATGTCCAAGTATGTGATGGACGAAGTAAACAAAGAAGTGGACAGGATGCTCGCACTCGATGTCATAGAAGAAGCCATGTTCTCACCTTGGAATAATCCATTAGTGGCGGTCAAGAAAAAGAATGGGAACTATAGAGTGTGTCTAGACGCGCGGCATCTGAACAGCATAATGGTAAACGAAGGAGCGCCGATTCCACAAATCTCAGCAATCATGAACAACTTGAGTGGCTGTTCGTACATATCCACCATCGACTTAAAAGACGCGTTCTGGCAATTGCCACTAGAAAAGAAGTCACGACCACTAACTGCGTTCACAATCCCCGGGAGGGGACACTTCCAACACAAGGTGGTGCCATTTGGTCTGTGCACGGCCAGCCAAGCGTTGTCCAGGGTAATGATGCATCTATTCGCAGATTTGGAACCTAAGGTATTTCACTATTTAGACGACATCATAGTTTGCACCCCAACGTTTGGAGAACACTTAGAATTATTGAAGGAGGTGGCACATAGATTACAGCGAGCAGGGCTCACGGTTTCTCCAGAAAAATCTCAATTCTGCCGGAGCGAACTAAAATACCTAGGATATGTGCTCAACAGTGACGGTTGGAAAGTCGATAGCGACAAAATAGACTGCATTGTAAACTTCCCCACTCCGAAAGACAAGAAGGAAATACAACGTTTTTTAGGAATGTGTAACTGGTATCGCCGTTTCACCGACAAATTTGCAGATATGGCCACGCCGTTAACGGAGCTCACTAGAACCAAAATAAAATTTCGATGGAACTACAAAGCTGAAGATGCGTTTCTACGACTGAAGGCGGCAATGGTTTCCGCTCCAGTGCTGGCCACTCCGGACTACCAGAAGCCGTTTGCCATAGCATGTGATGCCAGTGATCGAGCAATTGGGGCAGTATTGACCCAAGAAATAGACGATCAAGAACATCCTATATACAGTCTCTACGCATCGCTCGATCGAGATAGAAGTGTTTTGTTTTCGGTCTGTTGGAAAAAGAACAGTGCAGTAATCCGCGTTCAAGGTTATTTTGCCATTCTCTGCCTCTTCGAGGTTTGGACTTTTATTTTCTTTTGTGCGTGTGTTAACCGTTAGGCCACATTCCTCAACCTTTTGTTCGTAAAGCGAGGATTGAACAATAACCAGCTATTTAAGCTGGACTGGTGCGTCGTGGGAAACGAGTATACAGATAAGTGAAATCTACCTTTTTGATACATTTACGGCTTTTTCCCGTCTGCGCGGGTGCTGACCCCGTGCGTTGACGGTGTCGATGGCTTCCTCCCCGGATGGCCAAATGGAGATCGAATCGACTCCTAAGGCTCTCCCCCGACCCAAACAATATCCAGAGCTCTCGACCGGTCCCTTTGTGGTCTTCTTTCGGCCCAAAACAAAATCGCTGAATCTATTACAGATTTCAAAAGACCTAACGGAACGGTTCTCGGCTGTGATCGAAATAAAAAAGGTCCGCTCAGACAGACTGAGGGTCGTGCTGACTAACTCAAAGCAGGCAAACGATATTGCTTGCTGCGAGCACTTTACGAAGGACTATCACGTGTATATTCCAGCTGTGAAAGTACAGTCTGAAGGCGTTGTCACCGATGACAGTTTGACATGCGAGGATCTGCTGCAGTACGGCGTTGGCCGTTTCAGAGACCGCTTACTTCAGCCAGTGAAAATACTCGAGTGCAAGCGTTTGCACTCAGTAGTAGTTGCGGGGGATGGTTCAAAAACGTACCCCCAATCAAACTCTTATCGGTTGACCTTCGCTGGTACCGCTTTGCCAAATTACGTCCTCTTGCACAAGGTTCGTCTGCCTGTGCGTCTGTTTGTGCCGCGGGTCATGAATTGCACAAAGTGTAAACAATTGGGTCACACAGCCACCCATTGTAGCAATAAGGCCCGCTGTGGAAAATGCGGGGAGAATCATCTAGATGATTCGTGCAGTAAGAATGCTGAGAAGTGTCCTTACTGTGCAGAGAATCTGCATGATATCTCGGCATGTCCCGCGTACAAACTACGCGGGGATAAACTAAAACGTTCCCTTGCTGGACGATCCGAACGTTCTTTCGCAGAAATGCTAAAGAAAGCTACACCACCAACCTCAACAAACATCTATGCTCACTTGCCTCCTAACGAGGGCGAGGCTGATGACCCACAAGAGGGAACATCTACTAGGGCGCCTAGAAGTTATAGGAAGAGGAGGAACATTTCCTCTCCTAAAGTTCGTTGTAAAGGCCAGAAGGTATCCCTTGACGGGACTCAGAAAGTCACATCTATTGGAAGTGTTGCAACCAAACCGAAGCAATTAGCTCCTGGTCTCGGAGGATTAAACTCAGAGAAGGAGTTCCCAGCACTTCCCGGAACATCAAAAATCCCAAGTGTTCCTCTGTTTCAGTTCGAGAATAATCGCGGCACTGGAATTATCAAACTCTCGGACATTGTGGACTGGATAATAAAAACATTCAATATAACTGATCCTATTAAAAGTCTTATGTTAGCTTTTCTCCCTACAGTGAGAACATTTTTGAAGCAGTTGACTGCTAAATGGCCCCTCCTTTCAGCGATTGTATCCTTCGATGGCTAACTCATCGAACGAGGTCACGGATTTGATCACTGTTCTACAGTGGAATTGCAGAAGTATCATCCCGAAAATCGATTCCTTCAAAATTTTAATAAATAATTTGAGTTGCGATGCATTTGCATTATGTGAAACTTGGTTAACTTCCGACATAGATCTCAACTTCCACGACTTTAATATTATTCGCCTGGATCGAGACACCCCCTATGGAGGAGTGCTTTTGGGGATCAAAAAGCGCTATTCCTTCTACAGAATTAACCTTCCCTCGATAACAGGTATTGAAGTTGTCGCTTGTCAAGTAACAACCAAAGGCAAAGATCTTTGCATAGCTTCCATATATATTCCCCCCAACACCGCGATTGGGCATCGCCGGCTACATGACATCATAGAATCCCTGCCTGCACCGCGACTAGTTTTAGGCGACTTTAACTCTCACGGTACGGAATGGGGTTGCCTTTATGATGATAACCGTTCCTCTTTAATTCACAATATTTGCGACAACTTCAACATGACAATTCTAAACACGGGTGAAATGACACGGATTCCTCCCCCACCAGCGCGCCCAAGCGCATTAGATTTATCCCTTTGCTCGACCTCGCTAAAGTTAGAATGCGCGTGGAAGGTAATCCCTGATCCCCACGGTAGCGACCATCTGCCGATCGTAGTCTCAATCAATAACGGCTCAAGGCCATTGGAAACAATCAATATTTCGTATGAC
The DNA here is from genome assembly GCF_030247195.1 of Topomyia yanbarensis. Lineage (NCBI taxonomy): Eukaryota > Metazoa > Arthropoda > Insecta > Diptera > Culicidae > Topomyia > Topomyia yanbarensis. Next base: position 279,581,911 of record NC_080671.1, read on the forward strand.
CTCACACGAAATATCGATTGGAAGAGCTATGCTGCCGCGATATCCGACAACATCGAATCTACTCAAGAACTTCCTCCGGAGGAAGAGTACAGCTTTTTGGCTGGCTTGATTCTCGACAGCGCGAATCAAGCTCAGACTAAGCCAGTACCCGGCGCAAACATACAAAAACGTTCTCCCAATCCCTGGTGGGATAAAGAGTGCTCAGACGTGTACGCAGAGAAGGCCGCCGCGTTTAAGACCTTCCGGAACGACGGGTTACCCGCTAGTTTTCGACAGTACGCGACGTTAGACAAGCGAATGAAGAGTTTGATGAAAGCCAAAAAACGCGGTTATTGGCGCCGGTTCGTCGACGGATTAACGAGAGAAACATCGATGAGCACTCTTTGGGGAACAGCCCGACGTATGCGAAATCGAAACAGTACTAATGAGAGCGTGGAATATTCAAACCGTTGGATATTCGATTTCGCCAAGAAGGTTTGTCCGGATTCCGCCCCGGCACAGAAGATTTACCGCGCCGCGTCTCCTCACGATAGCGCGAACGAAACACCTTTTTCGATGGTGGAGTTCTCACTTGCTCTCTTGTCGTGTAACAATAAAGCTCCAGGGCCAGACAGAATCAAATTCAACTTGTTGAAGAATCTGCCAGACTCTGCCAAGAGACGCTTGTTGAACTTATTTAATAAGTTTCTTGAGGCTAACATTGTCCCACACGATTGGAGGCAAGTGAAGGTCATCGCCATCCAAAAACCAGGAAAACCAGCCTCCGACCACAATTCGTATCGACCGATCGCAATGCTATCTTGTATCCGAAAGTTGTTCGAGAAAATGATCCTATCCCGCCTCGACAATTGGGTCGAAGCAAATGGCTTACTGTCAGATACACAATTTGGCTTTCGCAAAGGCAAAGGGACGAACGATTGTCTTGCGTTGCTCTCAACCGAAATTCAAATGGCCTATGCTAGTAAAGAGCAGATGGCATCAGTGTTCCTAGATATAAAGGGGGCTTTTGATTCAGTTTCTATCAACATTCTTTCAGAGAAGCTGCACCAGCATGGTCTTTCAGCGACTTTAAACAACTTTTTACTAAACTTGTTGTCGGAAAAGCACATGCATTTTTCGCATGGTGACTTATCGACATCACGATTTAGCTACATGGGCCTCCCCCAGGGCTCATGTCTAAGCCCCCTGTTATACAATTTCTACGTCAACGACATTGATGAATGTCTTGACAATTCCTGCACAATTCCAGGCAACTTGCAGACGATGGCGTGGTGTCTGTTACGGGGCCCAAAGCTGTCGATCTACAAGGACCATTACAGAATACCTTGGACAATTTGTCTGCATGGGCTATTAAGCTGGGTATCGAATTCTCCTCGGAGAAAACTGAGCTAGTTGTATTTTCTAGGAAGCGTGAACCAGCACAACTACAGCTTCTATTAATGGGTCAAACTATAGCTCAGGTCTTAACAGTAAAATATCTAGGGGTCTGGTTCGACTCGAAAGGTACTTGGGGATGCCATATTCGGTATCTGAAACAGAAATGCCAGCAAAGGATCAACTTTCTCCGTACAATAACCGGAACGTGGTGGGGTGCCCACCCAGGAGACCTAATTAGGTTGTATCAAACAACGATACTGTCGGTACTGGAATACGGATGCTTCTGCTTTCGATCCGCCGCGAACATACATTTCATCAAACTCGAAAGAATTCAGTATCGTTGTTTGCGTATCGCCTTAGGGTGTATGCAGTCGACCCATACGATGAGTCTCGAAGTCCTGTCGGGCGTTCTCCCGCTGAAAAATCGATTTTGGGAACTCTCATATCGATTGCTCATTCGATGCGATATCTTGAACCCGTTGGTGATTGAAAATTTCGAAAGGCTTGTTGAGCTCAATTCTCAGACCCGTTTTATGTCCCTGTACTTTGACTACATGGCGCAAAATATGAATCCTTCTTCTTACAATCCCAACCGTGTGCATTTCATAAATACTTCTGAATCTACTGTTTTCTTCGACACATCCATGAAAGATGAGATTATTGGAATTCCGGACCACATACGCCCACAAGTGGTTCCAAATATTTTTTATAATAAATTCCGAGAAGTCGACTGTTCTAAGATGTTTTATACTGACGGATCAAACCTCGAAGGGTCCACTGGCTTCGGTATTTTCAATCAAAAGTTCACCGCCTCCTACAAACTCAGTGACCCTGCTTCAGTTTACGCCGCAGAACTAGCTGCTATTCAGTATACCCTTGGAGTCATTGACACATTACCCGCAGACCATTACTTCATCGTCTCGGATAGTCTGAGTTCTATTGACGCTATTCGCTCGATGAAACATGGAAAGCATTCCTCGTATTTTTTGGGGAAAATACGGGAGCTACTGAGTGCTTTATCTGACAAATCTTTCCAGATTACCTTGGTGTGGGTCCCTTCTCATTGCTCCATTCCGGGCAATGAGAAGGCGGACTCCTTAGCTAAGGTGGGTGCCATTGAAGGTGACGTTTTTGAAAGACCAATTTGCTTTCACGAATTTTTCAGTATTACTCATCAGAGAACTCTCGAAAGTTGGCAAACCTCGTGGAGCAATGGGGAGCTAGGAAGGTGGCTACATTCGATAGTCCCTAAGGTATCGACGAAACCTTGGTTCAAGGGGATGGATGTGGGTCGTGACTTCATTCGTGTGATGTCCCGACTCATGGCGAACCATTACACACTGGATGCACATCTCCGACGTATTGGGCTCGTGGAGAGTGGTATCTGCGCTTGTGGCGACGGTTATCACGATATAGAGCACATAGTCTGGGCGTGCACCGAGTACAGTTCCGCCAGGTCTCGGCTTATGGACACCCTCCGGGCCCGAGGAAGACCACCCAACGTCCCGGTTCGAGATGTGTTGGCAAGCCGCGATGTCCTCTATATGTCCCTTATATACACCTTCATAAAAACCATCAATATCCAACTTTAACTGCCCCTTTTTCCTTATCATTCTCAGAAACGCTCTCTTCCACCTGTACCATACACCCACGATGGTTTGATGCGACTCCAAGGCGACACAAAACATCCCTGTCGAATGAGCCAACAAACACGGGACCTAAAGCACGAACATCACACGCACAATTCGAAATGTAGCCGATCAACATCTGAGCCGCACTACGAAATCGTCTGAAGAAACCCCTGCCATCTCGAGAACGACCACCCGGCGTCCCAGTACATGATTCTTCCTGATGAAGACCACCCTGATTCTGTAATCCATCCGTTGATCTCCCGAAGTCTGAAACTGAAATAATGTTCTCCCCCTGCCATGTTTGTCCACCCTACTTCCCCTGACTCTTATACACAGAAGTAACACCCCTTCCCCCCCCCCCCCCCCCCAAATATCTTCATGAGCATTTAGCTCTTCTTGCCTTTTCTAGTTTTAACTATTATATTATATGATCTCGTTTAAAATGCCCAACTCTACTACCACATAAAATAACTCTAATTAATGTCTCCGAATCTTTACAAAATTTAATCACGCCCTCTAATTATTTCTACTTTTAAGATAGTCGTAAAAATTTTCCCCCTTAGTTAAACATTATTTGCTCCAATAATCTCATTGCTAAAAATGTCAAACCATATTGCCATAAAAACTAAATGACCCCTCTAATCTTACGAAAATTATACTACCCCCTTGTGTATATGTATAGCTATAAATAAGCCTTAGTTTAATTTCAAAAATCAATATGTAAGCCCCTAGTTTTAAGTAATTTAAAATGTGAAACAAAACAAAATTGGCACCTTTAAGCTAACGCAAACCTGCCTTATCAAATAAACGAATTGAAAAAAAAAAAAACATCCTATATGCTATTTCTCCCAGAAACTATCCGCCTCTGAGCGCAAATACTCCGTTACGGAGAGAGAGTGTCTCGCTGTAATACGGGCCATCGAGAAATTTCGTGGTTACGTGGAAGGAATAAAATTCACGGTATACTGTGACCATGCAGCTCTATTATACTTGAAATCCATGAAGAACCCGACAGCACTCCTCTGCCGCTGGATCCTTCGTCTAAACGCATATGATTTCGACGTGAAGTATCGCAAAGGGAGCTGTAACATAGTACCAGATGCACTTTCTCGAGCAGTATCCAGCATGGTATTCAAGACAGATACGACAGACAGCGGATGGTCGACAAGGTGTTGAAGGAGGGTGACAAGTTTCCAGACTTTCGCTTAATCAATCAGGATCTCTACAAAAACTGCAATTGCAGGGACGAAACGGGAGGTAACTCACACAGATGGAAACGCATCCCACCATTAGCAGACCGCCTGGACATTATACGAAAATTTCACGATGCACCGTCAGCTGCACACCTTGGATTTCACAAAACCTTTCAAAAACTCCAAACCCACTTTACTGGCCAAAAATGAGAGACGAGGTGAGCAAATACGTCAAAAGCTGCCACACTTGCAAAGCTAGCAAAGCCGCAAATTCGACACTGATGCCGAACATGGGCAATGCGAAGCCGGCAAAGGTCCCATGGGAGCTGGTATCGGTAGACTTCGTGGGCCCCTTCACGAAGTCCAAGATGGGGAACACTGTCATGTTAGTAGCCGTCGACTGGATCACAAAATACATAGTCGTTCACCCGATGCGAAAAGCAGATTCAGTTAGGATGGTGCAGTTTCTAGAAGAACAAATCTTTCTCAAACATTCACGACCAAGAGTTATCTTGACAGACAACGGCAAACAATTTGAATCCATGGCGTTCAAGGCGCTACTTTCTAAACATAAGATCACACATATGAAAACTGCATTCTATTGCCCCATGGTAAACAACGCAGAAAGAGTGAACCGTGTGCTGATAACATGCATAAGATCGCTGCTGGATGAAGAGCACCAGGTATGGGACGCTAATCTACCGGCAATAACAGCGGCAATCAATAGCGCAAGACATGAAGTGACAGGAGTGAGCCCACATTTCGCAAACTACGGCCGAGATTTGATTTTACACTCCGATTTATACGATCAACAGAAGCTCAACATTAACGAGGACCCGAAAATAGCGCAAGAAATGAGACTGTCGGCGATACAGAGGGTTCACGACTTCATACTAAAGCGAATTCAAAACAACCACGAGAAATCCAAGCAGCACTACAACCTCAGAACGCGTTCAATATCCTTTAAAACAGGTGACGTCGTTTGGAGAAGAACATTCACTCTATGGTCGAAGGAGGATCAGATCAATAAGAAGTTGAATCCGAAGTACGTGCCGGCCATTGTCAGAGAAGTCCTGGGGACGAACATCTATATGTTGGAAGACGTGAAGACTGGGAAGAAAGGTCGCTATTATTCCAAAGATATCAAAGCAGACTAAAATGAAATAAGGAAAAACGAAATAGAGCTATGTCCACAGGCCAAGCCTGTCAACAATGAGTCAGTACTCCCAAAAAACCGTCGACTGATCGGGAAAATCAGTTTGTCAAGGTGCGGCGAGCAACAACTATTTTAACTACCTCCCCACCTTGGCGCTAAACAAGGACAACTGAAGCGAACCAGCGACAACAGTAAATTGACTGGCGAGCAGTGCTGGGCGGTGCAGTTTTCGACAACCCTCCAAAGAGGTTCAAGACACAGCAAGCACAAAAACCGAACTGGTTGCAATTCAGGAGAGAAGCACTACAACAAGGTAGCCATGCAAATGGACGATGGCGCACCTGAGCTACTGAAGTCAGCTCATTGGACAAAATCGTACGCCTAGAAAAGCATCCCCAAGATGGGCAATTGACAATTACCCAAAACAAGCAAAGTATAGGCTCAACTACTAAACAAGGGTATCCAAATCACATCGTCGTGTCAGTCTGGGCGTCTCATGAAAACTTTCAAAAGCAACGCGAGCTGAGGGCGCGGTATGTTTCATGAACATGAAACTATCTCTCATATCTGGGCTCATGTAGATTGGAGTGAGGAAATGCGCTCTTTCCCAGACCAGAACACGACAGCTGTGACAAGTAGGCGGTCATTGAAGGGGTCAGACGACCTGAAACAACGACCTGTCTCAAAAACAAAAAAAAAGGAAGGAAAATCACGTGTAGTGTGGAGAGGATAGCCAATTCTCGCATACATTTGCTTTATGTGCGATCGTACCGTCCATTAACATGGACTAGTTTAGATCGACTTGAATGTATTGCTGTTGGGGAAATGTACCAAACGAGAAGAGGGCAAGAATAAGGCTAGAGACACTTTGCCAAACAAAGTTGGCGTTCGATCAGAACATTTCGCAGATCTAACTGCGGTATTTCAGTATGAGTTCTGGGTCTGGAGTAATACGCTCTGGCAAGCAGAAAGGCTTGCGTGATTAAGTAATGGATTAGTGGAAGGATTATAAAGTCAATTTTAAAGGATAAACCATGATCGTCGTCTCTAGCCAACTTCAAGGGCAAGTAAGAAGTAATGAATTTTTCATGAATCGGCAATTCGATTCATGAAAAATTCAAACCCCAGCGGTAATGTTGTGTTACGTTTGATTATTATGTCGGCACAAAAACACATTTGAAGTTAAGCCAGCAACTCAATGTATCGATACTAAAAGCAGCACGAAATAAAAGTACCACAGACAAATAGTTGTAATAGCGACTTGAAGAGCCCCTCGCACAGACAGTTCCAGAACATCGCATAAGACAAGCACGACAACACCTTAACACGCACTTCCACAGCAGACCTTCCTCAAAGTGTATCCGTCACCGCAGAACGAGACAAAAAGGGAAACATAGCATCTCATTTCTCGTGGACAAAGACATTGCTTTTCGCTGGCAAAAGGTGGCAAAAAGCACACGCGGATCAGTGCAAGTCGGTTAGTCAGAGTGGCAGCAAGTGCAGGAGAGCAAACCGCTTCAATCGTCACAGAAGACACACGCAAAGGTGGGCTAAATTGCACCCAACGAACGGAACGTCTCCCAGTAGAGGTAGGAAAAGACAAATTCATTAAAAAGGGTCAGCAACATCATGTGATATTCCTCGACAGAAAGCCGCTGTGCCTAGTCATCCAACCGATCTCACCCGTGGTTGGAACGGCAAGTGGTCCACCACGGCAGAACCGACAGGGTCTGGAAGAGGGCGGAACAACCAAATCAGGTACACGCAATTCTTCGGGATTTAGCAAATGTCATCTGAATACGATCTTTCTGCAGGGGCGAAACACAGACAACGCCACTGTTCGAGGAAAAGCATTGCTGGCAGGTCAAAGCCCACAATTGTCACGTGCAACAAGCAACGATCGAACAACGAAGGATCAACATTAATCGTGCAGCGCTTCATTTCATTGCACAATCACAACAGGGGATCGACGAGTAAGTCCGGTTGATCGATGAGTTTGGCGAGACATAACATATGCTCTCTTATTTAGGGTTCCCTGTTGTGCCGGACCTAAGAGTCGACGAGAACAAACTGCTGTCAGGCACGCCATCCTCTTCAGGACAGTAGGGACGCCCAATTGTACGGTTGAGACGAGTGAGAGTTGTAAGGCGGTGCGGGAACCAACGGCAAGCGAGGACGGTGAAGATGTGCGAAAAGTGGAAGTCCGGGAAGTCGTGCGAGGTGGCATAGAATAGGCGGTGACCGCACGGGGCCGAAGGCCCGCTGTGAGTACATAGAGATTAAGAATCAAGTGCACGCAATAATAGGGACCTCAAGATAGATGAATAGGAGAGCAGGATCCCTGCAATAAATGTTTGAGATACAATGATTGAGTAGTTTGGTTCTATTTGATTTGGTTTTTGGAAGTTAGTACGTCCCTTTTGTTACAAGATCACCTAGAAATTACTACTATTTGAAAGGATATAGAAAATTGGCCTCTGCACTGGTAAGTGGGTAGATGCCAAATTGTTCTAAAAACTAGTAATTGTCCATTTTTAGTTCATATTAAAGCATAATAACAACAATTGCAGCAGCAAATAATTATGGCCAGGATTCGACCCCAATTACTCCTCTGTGCGTAGGTGTGCTTTATGTTAACGTGTTTGTCGCGTGTGCTCGCGTGCATGTGACTTCGCTTGGACAAAACTGGATTTTGTAACCGTGTGGCCATTCACATATTCGCGTGCGTTCTTGGATGGTCACGCGGATATTTAGATTTCGGTCTACAATTCACATTCCTACAGGGAGTGAATAACCCCATATCACCAGAGTTTCCGGCCATGTCGCAATGGAACATGTTTTCAGTGGATACGAGCTTTCTTTTTTTAATTGATCCAATTCAAGGCATGGACCTAGTCTGCTGATAGCAAGGATAGAAACTTCCAGAAGTTACCGGTTTCATGATCGTGCGAGTGCGAGAGTTTTTAGGTTCACGCTTGAGACCGCGTTAAAAAATTGATGAGCCCTTGAAAATTTATAACCGGGATGTTATCAGGCATTTGCGCACGGACTGTGAATCTGATCCTTAATTTTTAATGTATGGTACAGATAGTAGAAAAGAGTCAATTTCCCCATATCTCTAGATTTCCCAGTCATCTCGCCATGGAAGGTATTGCCTAGTGAATATGAACTGCTAGGACTGAGGGTAGAGACTTCCGGACGTGACGTGCGAGTGTTGGGTTAATGCTTGAGACCACGTTTGTAGGTTTATAGGTACTACGTTTACTGTGTTCTAGTGTTGACGAAATCGCGGGCGTAAGCATGTGTAGATGATTGCAATTGCATTGTCGCGTTTGTGTTATCGCGAAGGTCGCGAGTCTTTGTTTGAAACAGACTAATGAAGTAGAATAGAAGAACACATGTAACATGCAATCAAACTAGTTTAACTCGTCTAAATGGAGCAAATCGTCGTTGTTGTGCTATCTTATGACAATCGCCACAATTATTTGTCTAAAAAACCTCTACAAAGTGGCGTTTTCAGAATTTTGACATTCAGTTTGGTTACTGAGATATAGCGAGAAAAGTACTGAGAAATGGAGTTTTTTGCTTCAAATGACTGTGGTTTGGGATTGGCTCAAGATATCTTGATGTATTAGATATTTTTCTGTGTAAAATTATCTGAGCAATACAATGGCATAATAATTTTCAAAATAAAAATACACGAATTGTAAGAAAAATGCAGTTTAAGTTTTAAATTAAAAATATTGCATATTTGGCAACACAGTAATCAAAAATATATTTTTTCTAAATTCCCAGACTCATTTCCTTCAAAATGCATGAATGAATAGAAGTTAATAATTGATGATTTATTGTATGGAAAATTTTCCATGCACAATTATAATACTCCATACAAATTTTGTCGCCAATACACACCTATGGCACGTGTGAGTGCGACTTTTGTTTACATTTTTAGTAAAAACTCGCAATATAGTCATCTGATCTTCGCAATATTTGAGAGATTAATACAGAATACATAGAAGTATCAATTGTATTTTCTAAATTGTTTCTACCATTTATAAGCTTTAAGATATTCAACCATAAACTTTAAAAATCGTTTTTCTCGAAATGTGCTAAATGGCGCTTGTCATAAGATAGCACAACAGCGACGAAATGTTCTTTATTTACTATTAACGACAATTGCATTCTGTTAGAATATCATCATACTATGTGTTTAGGCCAGTCAAGAGTAGATTAACAAGTTCGCTTCAACTGGGTTTCACTTTACTACCATAGTAACGCAATGATAAACGCAGATAGAAGTTCCGAGCAGTGTTATCAATAGGAAGCTATTCTTTTACAAATCGAGCTGAATACTACATACATTTACTACTGTATTGTACTGAATTTACCGCCAAATCTCATCTTCTAAAAATGTATCTTAGCTATAAAAGCAGCAACTACATTGTACTATACACAGTCCACTATATAAAATTCACGAAACCAGTCGGTGTTTATGGCGCGTTTCACTATCTCTAAATAAAATAGTTTAGTTTATCGTTAAAACCGTGCAGTGCTATTCGTTCAAATGATGCTTCCGAAAAAACATAAAGACTTAGTGACCACGCGCGTAAACACTATGCTCACCGGGACTGGATGAATGATGATTCACGTGCGTCGGTAAATTAAATGTACCTTAATTTATTCAATCCGACCTTCCCGAATGAAAAGAATCGAATGCACAAACTCAACACTGGAAGTCACTATTCTATCATATACGCTAGTTCTGCATCCATTCCCTAACCCAACTGTAGCAAATACAGGGTGCGCCATCTGGATGTACGTATCCTATTTCAACATTGAACAACTCCGCCATTTTACAGCCGATTTTGACAGATAAACACAGTTCTGAAACGTCATTTAGTGCCATTTTAGCTATGAGTCGATTTACACCAAAAGAACGCGCTGAAATCGTAGCGCTTTACATTGAAAACGATCGTTCAATAGTGAAAACTGTGCGTGCTTATCGTAAAAAATATGGCAGGCATTCGGCGCCTACAAACAAGACAATCCGTAATTTGGTGAAGAATTTCTTTGAGTACGGGTCTGTAGCAACTCCCCAGATTCCTATTCGGGGGACATCTTGCCACACCGCAGCCGCTATAATCAAGTTCTTACAGAGCAAATTCCCATGACGCGTTGTCTCAAAAAATGGTGATTTGGAATGGCCTCCTCGTTCTCCGGATTTAATGGTACCAGACATTTTTCGGTGGGGTTACTTGAAATGTAAAGTTTATTCTAGCAAATCTAAGAACCTTGACGAACTCAAAGCTAATATACGAGCTGAAATTACTGCAATTAAGCCCGAAATGCTGTCCAATGTCATGTAAAATGCTCGCAAAAGAGCTGCTTTTTGTGTATCATATGGGGTGGTCATTTAATCGACGTTGTATTCATAAGCCCTCTCGGTCTCCTTGATACGCCACTATCGAGGCGTAATGCAATAACTATCCTAAAACAATTGTCTGCCAGAGATTCTGCCGAGTTTTTTGTGTTTTTCTGTATTTGTATTTTTTTAGTTTCGAATTTCAGAATTTTGGGATTTTTTGAATTTATGAACCTTTAAATTTTTGAATAGTTGAATTTTCGATGCATTGCATATTTATATGCTTAAAAATATGAATATTTTATTTGTTGATATTTTGAATGTTAGTTTTTGAATTGTCCAGTTCCTGAATTTTTGAATTTCTATTTTTTGAATTTCTGTATTTTGTAAATTTGATTCCTCGGATATTTAAATTTTCAAATATTTCAATCTTTGAATTTTTAACTTTTGGAATTCTTGAATATTTCATTAATTTTTTTATTTTTCAATTCTTGCATTTTTGAATTTTTTGGTTATTGTATTTTTCTATTTTTTCTATTTTTTCCATCTTGAATTTTTGCATTTTTTATTTTATATTTATATATTTGTATTTTTGTATTTTTGTATTCTTATATTTATGACGTTTATGTTTTTTGGGTTTTGGATTTTTATATATTCGTATTTTGGTAATTGGTATTTTTTTTATTTTGCAATTGAATTTTTTTATTACAATTGAATTTTTGTATTTCTTCATTTCTATGTTTTTCTTCTTGTATTTCGTATTTTTGTATATTTTTTGTTTTTTTTTTTGAACTTTGGTAGTTCTATATTTTTGTATTGTTTTACTTTTATATTATTATATTTCTTGCGTTTTTGTATTATTTATAGGTTTACTATTGCTTTTTGTAGTTCTGTATTCTGGTATTACTGTATTTTTGTGATCTTGCATTTTTCATATTTGTACCTGTTTATATATTACATTTTTTTATCTTCGTATTTGTATATTTTCTTTATGTTAATACTTTTATGAGTTGTGTATTGTATCGATTTTGTTGGCTATTTTTCTATTTTATGAGTTGTGTTTGTATTATTGTAGTTTGGAATTGTATCTTTGTATTGTGCAACTGAATTTTTAATATTTGAATTGTAGAACGTTTGCATTTTCATAAAAATTTCGCCTGATTTTTTTAATTATTGAGTTTTTAATTTGTTGAATAACAGAATTTTTGAATTTTTATTGTGTTATTTGAATTTTTGAATCAAATTTTTGGGTTCCTAAATTTTTGGGTCTTATTTTGTGAAATCTTCAATTTTTCAAGTTCAAGAGGCTTCGAATTTTAAATTTCATGCTATTTTAAATTTTTGTATATTTGAGTTCCAGAATTTTTAAACATTGTTTTTAGAATTTTTGAATCTTTGAACTCTTGATTCAAAAAAATATTTGGCCTTTTTCAATTTTTGAATTTATGAATTCTAAATGTTTGAGTTTTAGAATATTTAATCTTATTGAATTTTTAATTTTCTTGATTCTTGAACCTTTCCAAATTTTGGAATACAGATATCTTGAACTTATGAGGTGGGATTTGTAAATAAACAAGTTTTTTAATTCATGAGTTTATAAATTTTTCTTACAGGAATCATTTTAAAAAAAATATAAATTTTGATTTCTCGAAGTTTGGTATTTCTGAATTTCATAATGCTTGGATTTCTACATAGTTTTTTTCTGCTTTGGAATTTCGAATTGTTCAGTTTTTGAATTTACAATATAATTGAATTTGTGATTTCTCAGGTGTGCTTAATAACACCAGTAACAGTGACATAGTGCTCTACCAAGTGATTTTATGCAGCAAAGCTTGGTGCTTGACCACATAGCTCGCCACATAGTCGAGGTGACGGTGGAGGAATGGATGAGCGCGAGAGGCCTGGAGCTCGCTCAGCATAAGACGGAGGTAGTTATCGTCAACAACAGCAAGTCGGCGCAACATGCAGTTATCCATGTGGGAGAAGTCGCGATCACTTCACAGTGAAGTCTGAAGTCTCTCGGAGTCATTATAGGCGACAAGCTGACCTTCGGCAGCCATGTCGACTATACATGCAAGAGAGCGTCGACTGCTGTTGCGGTTCTATCGAGGATGATGTCCAACAGCTCAAAGGTGTGCGCCAGTAGACGTAGGCTACTGGCAGGCGTTGCCGTATCTATCCTCAGGTACGGCGGCCCGTCATGGTCAAGAGCACTGAGGGTAACCAGTTACCTACAGAAACTGGAGAGCACCTACCGCGTGATGTGCCTCAAAGTGATATCTGCCTACCGTACGGTATCACACGATGCATCCTGCGTGATAGCGAGCATGATGCCAGTCGGGCTGGTCATTCGGGAAGATGAGGAGTGCTTCGAGCTACGTGGAAATAGGGGAGCCCGAGAGCGCACCAGGGTGACCTCGGTCGCCAGATAGCAACGTGAGTGGGACAAGTCTCGGCTGCTACCATCCAGATTGCCTGTAGGCTACAGGTAATCTGGCGAACCGAGCAACAGACGACGGGCACGGCTAACTAGTGATTGGTTAGCTGGAGCGAAAAAGGCCAAGCGCAAAAAAGGGAGTGAATGGTCTGTACATGCCGAGGCAGGTTTGGCGCAGCGACTGGCAACCGCGTGAAGGGGTAAACCCAGCAACCCCGAAGCAAGACAGAAGAGTGAGTGTATAGGCGTATATGTGGACTGCCTCATGCCAAGACGGGAGGGTCGTAGCGTAGTATGTTGGGACTTAGCTATCGATGCCTCATGGCGTGGCAGAGGAGTGAAAGGGTGAGCATCCAAGTCAGTCTCACACGGCATGTTAAGGGTGAGCACAAAAGTCAGCCTCACATGGTATGGTAGAGGCTAGCACAAAAGTAAGCCTAGCAAGGAATGAAAAAGGTGAGCACACAAGTCAGCCTCGCATGGTATGTCAGAAGTGGGGCCTAAGAAAAATGTCCCACATGGGATGCCAGGGGGAGTGACAGAGGTACAATAGAGTGGCACGATCGAGAGTGAATCTGGTGATAGGGTGAGCACCCAAGTCAGCCTCACATGGTATGGGTGAGGCGAGCACAAAAGTAAGCCTAGCAAGGAATGAGTAAGGTGAGCACACAAGTCAGCCTCGCAAGGAACGAAAAAGGTGAGCACAAAAATCAGCCTCATGTGGGAGTGTTTGAGAGTGAATCAAGGTGCGATAGAGAGAGCACCCAAGTAAGCCTCATACAGGACGTATGAACGCGTGAGCGAGAGTGAATGAGTACATTTAGTACAGCCATCCCCCCAGAAGTAATACCGAGAGGTAGTTCCTGGGAGGAACGATGGCGGAGCCCAATGGAGTTTAGTCGGTATTAATGGCAGCGTCACCATTCGAACCCGACACGCCCCCAGTGCACCCCGTGCGGTAGATTGGACCCTACCAATAGCACGTGTACTGGGCTAGGACCAGAGTTTTTAATAGTAGAGTTGCGTAAAGAGGATTGGCAACATTGGACCAATCATTGGTCTTTTTTAAATTTTGGCAACCTTTTATTTTTAGTTAAATTTCAAATGACTTCACCCGAACGCTTCAGTTAGAAGTTAACTTTGCGCATTTAAAAATTTAAAATTAAGTGTTTAGTTTTATTTTGTAAAAATCAGTACGATAAATAACATCGTATAAAGAATTTAAGCTTTTTTCCGGTTCTCAACTGATCCGCAACTAAGATCGAAATGCATTGATTTTTGCCGCTTGCCGTCTGATTGGGGTGTGACAAAAAACAATCGAATTTGCAGCGTAAGATAAATTTGAATAAGTACATATCGTATAAGTGGAATGCATACACAAATTTGTCAAAATTTTAGCTACACTTTAACTATGAGAAATACCTTCATATTTCCACTGTCGGTGGAAGATTATTAACATTACCCAGAGCTGTTCCGGTGTTTGAGATAGTGCCAAATTTGAATATCAGTGAACATATATTTTTTAATAATTGTCATTAAGCGAAATATTCCTGGTTTTAAATAATGTTCATATTACATCATTGAATTTTTTCTCATAATTATAATCACATAATAACGATACTTCCCACGCATTCGAGCATTGTTATTGTTCGTGTCCGATAGGTAGACGTTTTGAGTGTTCAATAGGTAGATTTGCTTCAGTCTTTGCGCAACTGTTCTTTATAAACTGTGGCTAGGACGTAAAGGTCTTCTCCATTGTAAAAAAAATAGTCGAGGTGAAGGATATGAAGTGGCGCAAAGCTGCTAAGGATCCGCCTGACGAGGTGTTTTCAAACCAGCCGTCGGATGTGCAAGCAAACCCGCGATTCACTTGTTTGACCGATTCACTCAAACATATCTATACTGCCCATAATCGCAAGTCAGTCCCATGTGACTTTCGTTCATTTTTGAAATATTCTTTGGAAGTCATACATTTTTACATCTAGTTTCAGAAAAAACATACAAGAGAAGAGAATTGTTCTGAAAAAACATAAAAAAAATCACAAGCAAGTTTGTCCCATGTTGAAAATAACCGGAAAACAGTCCCATTTTACATGCACAACAAAATATTGCTGAAATACTTTTTTTACAAAAAAAATATATGTGAAAACAAAACGAACAAAGGAAATAAGATATTCCAACACATTTTTGTTTATTTAAGACGTAGTGGGAGACAGTAATTCGATTATTGCATCTTATTTCGATTCTGGAAGGTTAGTCCAAAAATCTGCTTTTGTCTCTTCTAATAGCGGACGTAATGTATTCAGCAATGTCGTTTTACGATCCTTATCGATTCCACAAGGTGATTTTCGTCTTTTTAAAGTTTTATCCAAATCAAAATTATCAATCACCAGCTTTTGCTGCTTCTTCGAAAAAAGATTGCAACGATTTATTGGAGCTGTTGTACCAAGGCTGCTGCTGTATTCAAACTCGTAGCTTCCTTTTTTCAATACGACCTTTTTTATGGCTTCTATGTATGGACGAGGCCTGCATAAATTCAGTGTGTACTGCGAAACTGTTATTGAGCTTTGAAAAAAGTCGTTTGGGTACAAACTGATCACCTCAACATTTTTTTTTGGCTTTACCGACGACAGAGATGAAATCGGGTGTGGTAATAACAAGCCCGCCGTGGTGCATTCCTTTTTCAACTGCTGCGTGAAAGCTGTCAGCAGCCATGAATGCATGACCCGACTCAAAATATTTAAGAACAACTTCTTTCAACTGGACTAAAGATAAATTAATCAATAGAGTGAGATGAATTAAAAAGTTCCAATTCTTATTTTGAGCGGAGCAATTGTCCAACCACAGTGTAACCTTGTCCAGATCTTTGAATCTTAATAGAACTTGATGAAAACAACTAAGTATATCGTATGCCGACCGACCGCTAATTGCTTCATCCCAAACACACGCAATGACGGGATACTTCTGTGAATACTTTCCTACCGGAGCAAATGTCTCGTTGAAAGCAAGTAGTCGTTGTGAAAAAAACCACGGATTTAAGCCCTTCCAATCGAGGTATCTGAATGACCTGTAATGCATGAATATTAAACTATGATATAACAGCTCAGCATGTTTAAAACCTTCTGTAAATCCACAGCTAGTACTACTGTTTTCGGTGAAACGATTTCACCATCCTCCCGATATGCTGATCGTGATTCACCGGCCGCACGTATATGCTGTGTAAATGCTACACATACCGCACATGAAAAATTTTGTTCTGTCAACTGCTCCTGATGACCGGATTGCTTGCGATGTTGGATAGCAGCTACACAACATTCACATTGCTCATGTCCTAGTTTAACTAGTGATATGTTCATGTCTTTCATAACTCGACAGTAGAAAGCATAGCTGACCTTCATGTTACACGTTTCTGAAAACTCTTGGTGCATTCGTTTCTCGCAAAGATCGGATGGCAGATACAAACGGTTGGGCGCATGTTCTCGCCGGTAGTGCGATATAGTAGGATTATGCGACAAAATGTGAGCTTGCACAGCTTCACGTTTGGCAGTGCCGCGTTTATGCTTTCCACGTCTTGAGGTAGATCTCTTGAACTCCACGTCTGCATCTGTGCAACGGTACAACATGTTTCTAGAGAAATATTTGAAAAGGTTAAACAAGACTTAATAGTGTATTCAAGAATACTTTACCCGCAATGCTTGTTACGTTTGATTATTATGTCGGCACAAAAACACATTTGAAGTTAAGCCAGCAACTCAATGTATCGATACTAAAAGCAGCACGAAATAAAAGTACCACAGACAAATAGTTGTAATAGCGACTTGAAGAGCCCCTCGCACAGATAGTTCCAGAACATCGCATAAGACAAGCACGACAACACCTTAACACGCACTTCCACAGCAGACCTTCCTCAAAGTGTATCCGTCACCGCAGGACGAGACAAAAAAGGGAAACAAAGCATCTCATTTCTCGTGGACAAAGACATTGCTTTTCGCTGGCAAAAGGTGGCAAAAAGCACACGCGGATCAGTGCAGGTCGGTTAGTCAGAGTGGCAGCAAGTGCAGGAGAGCAAACCGCTTCAACCGTCACAGAAGACACACGCAAAGGTGGGCTAAATTGCACCCAACGAACGGAACGTCTCCCAGTAGAGGTAGGAAAAGACAAATTCATTAAAAAGGGTCAGCAACATCATGTGATATTCCTCGACAGAAAGCCGCTGTGCCTAGTCATCCAACCGATCTCACCCGTGGTTGGAACGGCACGAAAGTGGAACGGCAAGTGGTCCACCACGGCAGAACCGACAGGGTCTGGAAGAGGGCGGAACAACCAAATCAGGTACACGCAATTCTTCGGGATTTAGCAAATGTCATCTGAATACGATCTTTCTGCAGGGGCGAAACACAGACAACGCCACTGTTCGAGGAAAAGCATTGCTGGCAGGTCAAAGCCCACAGTTGTCACGTGCAACAAGCAACGATCGAACAACGAAGGATCAACATTAATCGTGCAGCGCTTCATTTCATTGCACAATCACAACAGGGGATCGACGAGTAAGTCCGGTTGATCGATGAGTTTGGCGAGACATAACATATGCTCTCTTATTTAGGGTTCCCTGTTGTGCCGGACCTAAGAGTCGACGAGAACAAACTGCTGTCAGGCACGCCATCCTCTTCAGGACAGTAGGGACGCCCAATTGTACGGTTGAGACGAGTGAGAGTTGTAAGGCGGTGCGGGAACCAACGGCACGTGGGAAGTCGTCAGCAGACGCGGCGAACCGAGGGGAGAAAGCGAGGACGGTGAAGATGTGCGAAAAGTGGAAGTCCGGGAAGTCGTGCGAGGTGGCATAGAATAGGCGGTGACCGCACGGGGCCGAAGGCCCGCTGTGAGTACATAGAGATTAAGAATCAAGTGCACGCAATAATAGGGACCTCAAGATAGATGAATAGGAGAGCAGGATCCCTGCAATAAATGTTTGAGATACAATGATTGAGTAGTTTGGTTCTATTTGATTTGGTTTTTGGGAGTTAGCACGTCCCCTTTTGTTACACTGGCGCCCAACCAAATCGAACCATTATTACCGTTTGGAAATTTTCCTCCACAATTTAGTATTACTACACGTTTGGATACCCTTTAGTATAGTAACATGGATCCTCAGCATTCGAGCGATGAGGAACTTAACTACGAGTTAGCTTTGCGTCATATCAATCAATTAGGCTCAGCTACTCGGAGAATTAAGGGAGTCAAGCTGAAGGCATTAATCCAGCAAGAACTCTTAAACAGCATACATGTTGCCTCGTCCGAACATGCTTTCAACGCAGACGAGAACATCAGTCGTTGTGAACAGCAAATAACATTGTTAATACCGATGATAGAAAAGGCGCTCAAACAGCGAAATAATGACTTTCTACTTCAATGTAAATCGCGCCTTCTGCATTATAGAAAACGTCTGTCAATAATAAATCCACCAAAAGACCTAATCGACATTCACGCGTCACTAATGATACAGGTAAATTATACACTCGAGGATATTGATGATAGATTTAATGACCAGCTACACAGCGTGAACGGGAGTAGCGCTAAAGACAACACCGATTCGATGTACGGAAGACACGAAGAAGGCGCAACCTCGCTAACACTACAACAACATCAGCAGCAGCTAAGGGCAGAGGCGGAAAAGAATCAGAGAAGCTCACTCAACACATCAGCATTAATCAGCGAAGATCAGCCACAGAATAGGAGCTTAGGAGCAATTAGTAGAAACAGCTTTTCCTCCCAGCACACTAATCCCTTAAGATCACCATCCGGTTCACCGGTGCCTGCAACAGGTGGCAGAGGACGAGGAGCTTTGAATTTCAGGATATTCAACGGAGCTAGTGGCCAGTCATTACTCAACAACATTCCCAGAAATGCAACGATTCCGACTGGATCGCCACCACCGGCCTACCAGCACACAAACCCGTCAGGAGAGCAACAAGACAGAGGAGATGAGGTAGGCAGAGCAAGAGATGAACTATTAGTTCATCTACTTCATCGAGAACGAGGAGCACATCGAAACGATCACGATGGAGAAAGAAGCCTAAAGGCAATACACAACTGGCCCTTTAAATTCCGAGGGGAAAAGGACACCACATCTTTGAACACCTTTTTAGATAGGGTTCAAACATTCGCCAGATCCGAAGGCATAACCGACGAGACGCTGTTGAGGTCAGTGAAACACTTGCTGCTAGATGACGCTCTGGATTGGTACGGCAGAGCAATAGCCCAAAACCTGTTAGGTACTTGGCATGAATTCAAGGAAGAAATAAGGAAGGAGTTCCTCCCAAGCAGCTACACCCAAATCCTGAAATTGGAAGCGACATTTCGATTTCAAGCACAAAACGAAACATTCGCAAAATACTATCGCGACGTTTCTGCTCTTTTTCGGTTCGTACAGCCACCGATGGCAGAGGAAGAGAAATTTTTCATAGTAAAAAAAAAATATGAACGCTGACTACGCCGCCATCGTCACAGCCGCAAGACCACACTCACTATTGGAACTGGTGGAGGTCTGCATGAGTTATGATGAAACTCGAATGCTCCTCAGTCGACAAAGACGAATCCCCATACCACACAACGCATTGCTTGAACCGAGCTTTGCCACTCCAGGAGCCAATCGTCCACCACAGATCAACTCGGCTAACCAACAATTCGGAAGAGTACATGTAATAAACCAGGAAGGTGGTCACGTACAAACCGAACCAATCAGCAGCTGGCAGCAAAGCATTACAGAGGATACCAGAACAACAGAGGCAACAGAAACGCCTCGTAGTTCGACGGAGGAAGATTGGCAGCAGAAGTGTCAACAGTTAACGGAACAAATAAACGCGCTCAAACTGCGATATGACAACAGGGAAGACAGAGGCCAACGGAACACACAGTCTCAGCAAGGACGATCGAACGTGGATCAAACACAACAAAGCGCCAGCGACCAGCGAAGAACAGGACTAATATGCTGGAACTGCGACGAGGAAGGCCATCGATTTATGGACTGCCCGAAACCGCAGGCGGTCATGTTCTGTTACAGGTGCGGACATAAGGGCTACTCGCTACGTAATTGTCCAACGTGCAGAACGGCATTGGGAAACGAGGAAGCGGGAAATCGTTAGAAGAGGGAAGCGATTTCTCGCAAAACTTTTACGACTTCCCTCAAATACCAAATAAAACAATCATCAATTCAATAATCATCAATCCAAAGGAGGACGAACGTCCCCATGCCATGATATACGTGCTAGGAAGACGGCTAAAAGGACTGCTAGATAGCGGAGCTAGTTGCTCCCTACTGGGCGGTCAGATGGTAAACATAGTAGAAGAGCTAGGGCTGCGAAAAGCAAGCGTCATGGGGACAATTCAAACGGTGGATGGAACTGCGCATAACATCATGCACTTCGCTCACATTCCAATAGCTTTCAACAATCGGATTCAAATGACAACGGTGCTGCTTGCTCCATCATTACCTGATTGTGTCATACTGGGAATGGATTTCTGGACCAAGTTTGGAATAAAAGCGGTGTGTTGCTCGCTCAGTGCAACAACAGAAGCCTCCACTGGACCGGAAAAAACGGACACCGAACACGTGAAACCATTGAGCGAGAATGAACAACGCAGACTGGAGGAAGTGATCAAGACATTCCCGGTTGCACAGGACGGAACATTGGGTAGAACACATGTCTACGAACATCAAATCAACGTGGGAAATGCCGTACCGAAGAAGCAACGTTATTACGCGATGTCCAAGTATGTGATGGACGAAGTAAACAAAGAAGTGGACAGGATGCTCGCACTCGATGTCATAGAAGAAGCCATGTTCTCACCTTGGAATAATCCATTAGTGGCGGTCAAGAAAAAGAATGGGAACTATAGAGTGTGTCTAGACGCGCGGCATCTGAACAGCATAATGGTAAACGAAGGAGCGCCGATTCCACAAATCTCAGCAATCATGAACAACTTGAGTGGCTGTTCGTACATATCCACCATCGACTTAAAAGACGCGTTCTGGCAATTGCCACTAGAAAAGAAGTCACGACCACTAACTGCGTTCACAATCCCCGGGAGGGGACACTTCCAACACAAGGTGGTGCCATTTGGTCTGTGCACGGCCAGCCAAGCGTTGTCCAGGGTAATGATGCATCTATTCGCAGATTTGGAACCTAAGGTATTTCACTATTTAGACGACATCATAGTTTGCACCCCAACGTTTGGAGAACACTTAGAATTATTGAAGGAGGTGGCACATAGATTACAGCGAGCAGGGCTCACGGTTTCTCCAGAAAAATCTCAATTCTGCCGGAGCGAACTAAAATACCTAGGATATGTGCTCAACAGTGACGGTTGGAAAGTCGATAGCGACAAAATAGACTGCATTGTAAACTTCCCCACTCCGAAAGACAGGAAGGAAATACAACGTTTTTTAGGAATGTGTAACTGGTATCGCCGTTTCATCGACAAATTTGCAGATATGGCCACGCCGTTAACGGAGCTCACTAGAACCAAAATAAAATTTCGATGGAACTACAAAGCTGAAGATGCGTTTCTACGACTGAAGGCGGCAATGGTTTCCGCTCCAGTGCTGGCCACTCCGGACTACCAGAAGCCGTTTGCCATAGCATGTGATGCCAGTGATCGAGCAATTGGGGCAGTATTGACCCAAGAAATAGACGATCAAGAACATCCTATATGCTATTTCTCCCAGAAACTATCCGCCTCTGAGCGCAAATACTCCGTTACGGAGAGAGAGTGTCTCGCTGTAATACGGGCCATCGAGAAATTTCGTGGTTACGTGGAAGGAATAAAATTCACGGTATACTGTGACCATGCAGCTCTATCATACTTGAAATCCATGAAGAACCCGACAGCACTCCTCTGCCGCTGGATCCTTCGTCTAAACGCATATGATTTCGACGTGAAGTATCGCAAAGGGAGCTGTAACATAGTACCAGATGCACTTTCTCGAGCAGTATCCAGCATGGTATTCAAGACAGATACGACAGACAGCGGATGGTCGACAAGGTGTTGAAGGAGGGTGACAAGTTTCCAGACTTTCGCTTAATCAATCAGGATCTCTACAAAAACTGCAATTGCAGGGACGAAACGGGAGGTAACTCACACAGATGGAAACGCATCCCACCATTAGCAGACCGCCTGGACATTATACGAAAATTTCACGATGCACCGTCAGCTGCACACCTTGGATTTCACAAAACCTTTCAAAAACTCCAAACCCACTTTACTGGCCAAAAATGAGAGACGAGGTGAGCAAATACGTCAAAAGCTGCCACACTTGCAAAGCTAGCAAAGCCGCAAATTCGACACTGATGCCGAACATGGGCAATGCGAAGCCGGCAAAGGTCCCATGGGAGCTGGTATCGGTAGACTTCGTGGGCCCCTTCACGAAGTCCAAGATAGGGAACACTGTCATGTTAGTAGCCGTCGACTGGATCACAAAATACATAGTCGTTCACCCGATGCGAAAAGCAGATTCAGTTAGGATGGTGCAGTTTCTAGAAGAACAAATCTTTCTCAAACATTCACGACCAAGAGTTATCTTGACAGACAACGGCAAACAATTTGAATCCATGGCGTTCAAGGCGCTACTTTCTAAACATAAGATCACACATATGAAAACTGCATTCTATTGCCCCATGGTAAACAACGCAGAAAGAGCGAACCGTGTGCTGATAACATGCATAAGATCGCTGCTGGATGAAGAGCACCAGGTATGGGACGCTAATCTACCGGCAATAACAGCGGCAATCAATAGCGCAAGACATGAAGTGACAGGAGTGAGCCCACATTTCGCAAACTACGGCCGAGATTTGATTTTACACTCCGATTTATACGATCAACAGAAGCTCAACATTAACGAGGACCCGAAAATAGCGCAAGAAATGAGACTGTCGGCGATACAGAGGGTTCACGACTTCATACTAAAGCGAATTCAAAACAACCACGAGAAATCCAAGCAGCACTACAACCTCAGAACGCGTTCAATATCCTTTAAAACAGGTGACGTCGTTTGGAGAAGAACATTCACTCTATGGTCGAAGGAGGATCAGATCAATAAGAAGTTGAATCCGAAGTACGTGCCGGCCATTGTCAGAGAAGTCCTGGGGACGAACATCTATATGTTGGAAGACGTGAAGACTGGGAAGAAAGGTCGCTATTATTCCAAAGATATCAAAGCAGACTAAAATGAAATAAGGAAAAACGAAATAGAGCTATGTCCACAGGCCAAGCCTGTCAACAATGAGTCAGTACTCCCAAAAAACCGTCGACTGATCGGGAAAATCAGTTTGTCAAGGTGCGGCGAGCAACAACTATTTTAACTACCTCCCCACCTTGGCGCTAAACAAGGACAACTGAAGCGAACCAGCGACAACAGTAAATTGACTGGCGAGCAGTGCTGGGCGGTGCAGTTTTCGACAACCCTCCAAAGAGGTTCAAGACACAGCAAGCACAAAAACCGAACTGGTTGCAATTCAGGAGAGAAGCACTACAACAAGGTAGCCATGCAAATGGACGATGGCGCACCTGAGCTACTGAAGTCAGCTCATTGGACAAAATCGTACGCCTAGAAAAGCATCCCCAAGATGGGCAATTGACAATTACCCAAAACAAGCAAAGTATAGGCTCAACTACTAAACAAGGGTATCCAAATCACATCGTCGTGTCAGTCTGGGCGTCTCATGAAAACTTTCAAAAGCAACGCGAGCTGAGGGCGCGGTATGTTTCATGAACATGAAACTATCTCTCATATCTGGGCTCATGTAGATTGGAGTGAGGAAATGCGCTCTTTCCCAGACCAGAACACGACAGCTGTGACAAGTAGGCGGTCATTGAAGGGGTCAGACGACCTGAAACAACGACCTGTCTCAAAAACAAAAAAAAGGAAGGAAAATCACGTGTAGTGTGGAGAGGATAGCCAATTCTCGCATACATTTGCTTTATGTGCGATCGTACCGTCCATTAACATGGACTAGTTTAGATCGACTTGAATGTATTGCTGTTGGGGAAATGTACCAAACGAGAAGAGGGCAAGAATAAGGCTAGAGACACTTTGCCAAACAAAGTTGGCGTTCGATCAGAACATTTCGCAGATCTAACTGCGGTATTTCAGTATGAGTTCTGGGTCTGGAGTAATACGCTCTGGCAAGCAGAAAGGCTTGCGTGATTAAGTAATGGATTAGTGGAAGGATTATGAAGTCAATTTTAAAGGATAAACCATGATCGTCGTCTCTAGCCAACTTCAAGGGCAAGTAAGAAGTAATGAATTTTTCATCAATCGGCAATTCGATTCATGAAAAATTCAAACCCCAACGGTAATGTTGTGTTACGTTTGATTATTATGTCGGCACAAAAACACATTTGAAGTTAAGCCAGCAACTCAATGTATCGATACTAAAAGCAGCACGAAATAAAAGTACCACAGACAAATAGTTGTAATAGCGACTTGAAGAGCCCCTCGCACAGACAGTTCCAGAACATCGCATAAGACAAGCACGACAACACCTTAACACGCACTTCCACAGCAGACCTTCCTCAAAGTGTATCCGTCACCGCAGAACGAGACAAAAAAGGGAAACAAAGCATCTCATTTCTCGTGGACAAAGACATTGCTTTTCGCTGGCAAAAGGTGGCAAAAAGCACACGCGGATCAGTGCAGGTCGGTTAGTCAGAGTGGCAGCAAGTGCAGGAGAGCAAACCGCTTCAACCGTCACAGAAGACACACGCAAAGGTGGGCTAAATTGCACCCAACGAACGGAACGTCTCCCAGTAGAGGTAGGAAAAGACAAATTCATTAAAAAGGGTCAGCAACATCATGTGATATTCCTCGACAGAAAGCCGCTGTGCCTAGTCATCCAACCGATCTCACCCGTGGTTGGAACGGCACGAAAGTGGAACGGCAAGTGGTCCACCACGGCAGAACCGACAGGGACTGGAAGAGGGCGGAACAACCAAATGAGGTACACGCAATTCTTCGGGATTTAGCAAATGTCATCTGAATACGATCCTGCAGAAAGATCGTATTCAGATGACACAACACAGACAACGCCACTGTTCGAGGAAAAGCATTGCTGGCAGGTCAAAGCCCACAATTGTCACGTGCAACAAGCAACGATCGAACAACGAAGGATCAACATTAATCGTGCAGCGCTTCATTTCATTGCACAATCACAACAGGGGATCGACGAGTAAGTCCGGTTGATCGATGAGTTTGGCGAGACATAACATATGCTCTCTTATTTAGGGTTCCCTGTTGTGCCGGACCTAAGAGTCGACGAGAACAAACTGCTGTCAGGCACGCCATCCTCTTCAGGACAGTAGGGACGCCCAATTGTACGGTTGAGACGAGTGAGAGTTGTAAGGCGGTGCGGGAACCAACGGCACGTGGGAAGTCGTCAGCAGACGCGGCGAGCCGAGGGGAGAAAGCGAGGACGGTGAAGATGTGCGAAAAGTGGAAGTCCGGGAAGTCGTGCGAGGTGGCATAGAATAGGCGGTGACCACACGGGGCCGAAGGCCCGCTGTGAGTACATAGAGATTAAGAATCAAGTGCACGCAATAATAGGGACCTCAAGATAGATGAATAGGAGAGCAGGATCCCTGCAATAAATGTTTGAGATACAATGATTGAGTAGTTTGGTTCTATTTGATTTGGTTTTTGGGAGTTAGCACGTCCCCTTTTGTTACATGCTCTCCATAGCCAATCGTGTTGAGAAAAAACTTTCGACACACGGTTATTACCTCATCGTTTCCTACCTTTAAAGTACAGCTGTAGCTGTTACGTTTCTTTAGTTCTAAACGACTTTTCGTTGAACGACGCTTTTTCACAGAGATTCTCTCAACTCTTTCCCGTATATAGCTTGCCCGATCTGTATCGTCCAATTCCCAGAATTGTGAATTAATAATCATTTGATCATCTTTTGAAATTTTATTACCACATTCTCTACGGCATCCGCAATCGATCCGTTTTACTTTATGCGCCAATTTTCGTTTTCTAACAACAAGATTCTTGCTTATTTCTTTTTTTGTCCTCTCCTTATTATTTACTCTGTTTGTCTTTCTTTTTCCCAATTTCGCTTCTTTTTCCAAAAAACTACCATCCGAATCGTACTCCATAAAACCACAACTGTCATTTTCTAAATTTCCTTGTATATTTCTATGCGGCAAACATTCTCCGAAAGCTTCTCTGAAGAAATTTTTACCTTGAGAAAAATATTCATTTTCGTTTTGCACCGCTTCGAATCCAAAAAATTCATCTTCCGAGCTCTCGTCACTACCGTACGCTTTCAAATATTCCAAGGCAGACATTCTGGAACTGTTCAACTTGTCTACTTCAAAGCGATAACAACATAACTTTTGCGAACTGATTCGAATAAATTTTAATTGCGCAGTTAACTCAAACCGAACAGCTGCCAAAAGGGGCCCTTACACGAGGTGTTAGTAATGTAATTACTGAGCAGTAATGTCACTTTTAATGGTCGTGTCAGGCTTGTAATGACGGAATTTTCGTACAGTTCCAGTAATGTCATTACTAAATAAACTTGTGTAAGAGTTCCTAATACAATGCTCAGACATGGGACTAACGTGCGATTATTTTTTTAACTATCACAAAAAGTAACCGCATAAGAGTCTCGTGCTATTTTCTACAATATATAGTCAATATTTTTCATGGTTTTATATCATTTACAGTAGGTAGACGTTATTTTATCACATTGATTTGAGAAATATTACTTACAATATAAAAAAACACTCATAGAAAAGAAAAACCAATCAAAAATTTCAATCGGCATTTTCTCCGCTGCTTGTTTTGCAACATGGGACTGACTTGCGATTATGGGCAGTATACTGCCGTGATACGCATAACAGTCCCACCTGCATAGGATAATACATAGCAAATGGGACTGTTATGCGGATCACGGCAGTATAGTCAAACCAATTCCGGAACCGATTCAAAATCTTGAATGGATTCAATATGCATTTCGGCTCAGCACAAATGCACAACCTATTCTTACTCAGCAGGTTTCGACATTTAAGATGGAATCCATAATGAATTCATTTAGGATTTTGAATCAATGTGCGAATAGTTTGTGCGGGTATGTGCTATACTAGGTGCTATAGCTAGTTTTAAGCCGACTGAGCGGCAGCGATTTGATCTGCAGTAACATAACATTCAGAAAACGCACTGTGATTGTGTCTAAACATATCATTCACACCAAATAACAAAATACTACAGCCGTTGTAGCGAACATCTCTTTTTTGTGGGCTATCCGACATTGCAGGCGCTTATAGTCGGCTTAAAAGTAGCCGTAGCCGATATGTTTGGGTGAATCAACTGAGTGGATCACAGATTTGCTTGCACTTGCGACGGATGATTTACTAACACATCGACCGGCGAAAACTTGGCCTCAGTTGTGCGGCCAAGCCACATTACAAAAGCTTTGCTAAAAACATCACTTGGCAGAGCATTATATCATTTACCAGTGTTATTAAGCACAATCGAGAGAATACACGATTCAATAATTTTTAAATTAAAGAACTGAACAGTTTAAAATTCCAAAACAATATATTATCCAGAAATCTCCACATTATAAAAATTCAAAAAATCAAAATTGAGAACTTTTTTTAGTTTAACCAACATTAGGGTGGGTGCTCCTATAGTTGAGGTGTACCAATAGTTGCAGTAGTGGAATATACGCCTAACTAAGTTACCAACCATCAACAAATATTTTTTAATCGATTCATCGCACTAATTTTATGCGACAATGAAACTGTTATCCTTAAAATTTGCTCAAAAAACTATTGAAAAAAATTAATTTCTTTGAATTTTGAGCTCTCTTGCACCAATACTTGATCTAATGTACTTATAGTTGCAAGTCCCATGAGAAATCAATGGGATTTGCAACAATAGGAACCGAAATTAGCGATTGCACCACTATTGGTACATGTGTACCTATAGAGTAAGGTGGGGCAAAAGTGCGCACCTAACAGTTTTCGTAAAATAACTATTAGTAGAAATGCACTAGAAAATCGGCATGATTGCAAATTAATACTCTCATCACACATCTTCAAAACGTAATACTAGATATCTCTTGGTTTTGCCTGTAATCCGAGAAATAATTATTTTCTTATGAATACTCAAATGCGCACTTTTGCCCTATGATTGGGGCAAGAGTGCGCATAGCACGGGGCAAAAGTGCGTACTGATTAAATAGCCGATTTATTACCGCCCATAAATAAAACTAATCAATTTTACGGTATCCATCCCCTCTTACTCTTTCTTCATAACTAAAAAGTACTCCTCCCTCTACCTCGGTTGATGTTCTTCAGTTTTCCATTATGTTGAAAAAACTTGGATGTTTCATCTTTCAGACAATGTCGTTCATGATCAAACTGTCATCCCTCGTAACATCATTATTTGTGATAATTGGATAGTTAATCACTACAAGAATTCTTGCGAATATGCTATTTATGTTGGAAATACATCTTTATTTACTTATTTATAGTTTTTTATTTCTTTTTTAATTACTCTGAGCTTTCGGCATTCTATATTTTCCCTTGGAACCAGTTATGCTGAAGCTTTTGTTCCTAAGCGACTCATATCAGTCGTAATTTGATCGGTGAGCTTGCAGTTATTGAAGATTCCCTTCTTTAAATCATGGAAGAATTAGTTCAATTTTTATATAAAAAAGCTTCATTCGCGTCTTTTTATTGGGGCGGACGGTGGGAACTGTCAGTTTTTTAACTTATTAAATTGTTACGAAAATTACTGAATTTTTTTCATCAAATCAAATACATCCCGCAACGAACCATATATTGAAGATTTTTAGGGTACTGTAGTTTTATAGATCCTGATTTATTCAAACAGCCAATTTATGATTCCCAACATTCAAAAAATTACATCAAAGCAGCAAAAAATGGTCCTTCCCCCTTAATTTCAAGCCACTATATTCAAACCTTTAATGCTTATATGTGCGATTAGTTGACTTAATGATATACTAAATCCATACAGAGTTGCCAGGTTCTAGCGCTAGTGTGCTTCTAAAAGTCCTATGCGCACTGTTGCCCCACGCGCACTTTTACCCC
The DNA here is from genome assembly GCF_030247195.1 of Topomyia yanbarensis. Classification (NCBI taxonomy): domain Eukaryota; kingdom Metazoa; phylum Arthropoda; class Insecta; order Diptera; family Culicidae; genus Topomyia; species Topomyia yanbarensis. The sequence continues at coordinate 279,611,183 of NC_080671.1, forward strand.
ACCTTACTCTAGTAGTACAACCGGTTTTGAATACATAAATTGGTTAATAAACCGTCCTTATATTTTGTCTATGAAGTAGGGATTGAAAACTTTTGTTTAATGTATTAACATTGCCCATAGGTCTATTCATCGATTTTTTGGCAAAACTTTTCCATAAGTATGCGACTATTGGTACATTCACCCTAAATGTATTTTGTACAGCATTTTCAATTTTTCGAAAATCAAAGAGAATAGGAAAAGAGACGAAGAGTGAAAATCAATCAAATCGGAAACACTCCCTTTACGATGATTTCGTCACTAGAATTTTGGCAACCGCTTCCAAAGGCAGCACTTTAAATGACTCCTATTATATTTTGAAAACAAACCGTATGTCGATTGTTGGATTTGTTTATCAAACGATGTGTATTTCGAAACAAAGAGATGAAATTATTTCAAAGCAGTTTTTACTCATACATATACTCTAGAATGCACCTTATCACGATTGCACTAAATTCTGACAAAAAATCAAATTTCTTTTTTGATAGATGTAGCAAATACAAATTAAATACGCCAATGTCCCATACAAACGAGTCATCAATTTTTGGCTCACCGAACAAACAAATTACACAACCAAATTCGTCTGTTTCGTTTTGACAGGTATGATATGGCGAAAAAAATGTAACTGGCAACGTTACCAAATCAAAGTGTGCTGTTTTCGTTCATTTCCGAACCACTAATAAACAATCGGTATCCTTGGTATTCTTTTGTTCTTATTAATAAAATAAAAATTTAATAAACAATAACGCCCATCATCGGCACCTGTTGGGTTCGAACAGTGTCAAACCACCAGTAATTCCGCTGATTTCAAAAGAAGATTTATCGAAATCCTACTTTGACAAGCACAAGGATTCCGACTATGGTATTCAGCACGAGTTTGAACTTTTGCCGGATAAGATTGCCGATCGTGCGACGAAGAATTCCGATCTGAAGGAGAACATTCACAAGAATCGTTACCCGGATATTAAGTCTTACGATCAGACGCGTGGGAAAGTTGTCGACGATGAACGGACTGTCCGGGTCGAATTATATCAATACGAATTTCGTTATTGGTTATAAGCAGCGTAAGAAGTTTATCTGCGCGCAGGGACCAATGGATAGCACTATTGTGGATTTATGGCGATTTGGGAGCAACACAATTTGTGATATGCGATATCAAAGAAATTTTCTCGTACAGTCATTGGTAAGTTTTAATTTGACAGTAAACAAAAATGGTCAATGAATTAAACTTTCAATACATATTTTTATATAGAGCCCTCACCGAATTAGCGTACTTTGGAGACACAGAAATTGACCAAAAATTATTAGCAACAGCAGTAGATAGTCTGAAACAGCCATCAGCGGATAATCCGGATATTTGCAAGTTGGAAGCACAATACCACGTAGGTGGTGAAATATTTCCTCCACCCATGTGAAATATTTCACCGAGGATATCTGATCTTTTCAGCGAATCAAAACCTTCCAAGAGGATACTCGAAGGACGACTGCCATCGGTGGAAGTGAGGACAATAAGCCAAAAAACTGTTCCGACACGTGTGCTCCTTACGACAAGAATCGGGTAATATTGGGGCCGATTCCTAGTCATGACAAATGCACCTACATTAACGCGCCGTTCATCGATGGGTACGACGACGAGAATAACTTTATCATAACGCAGGACCCGATGGACCATTTTCGACTTTTGGCGGATGATATTCGAACAGTGAATAAAGACGATAGTGATGTTCTCTGAGGTAAGTGGTTGGTTTGTGTGAAGCAGGAGGGGTTTATTTTGAACGACGATTCACTTCCAGATCGGAGATGGGCCCAACAAATGCCCTCGGTACTGGGCGATGAGGAGATGCAGTACGAGAATTTGCTGGTCACGTACATCCAAAGCGAGAGTGGTCCGTACTATATGAGATAACCGATTGTGTTTCGGAGAAAATCCTGGAGTACCTGGAAACGCCCGAAGTAGATAATCTTCTGGAGAGTACTGTGATCGATGAAATAAATTCAAGCAACGACGAGGAAAAGTCCGTAAGTGGTCTAATGCGAACTTTGCTAAATGTAGTATTTTATTTATACTAATTTTCTTCAGGACGAGGTAGATGAAAAATCAACCGAAGAAGAGCAAGAAGAAAATGAAACTGATGAGAAGTTGATCAGCTCTACTTCCTTCAAATGCGACCCTTGGTTACGGGAAATTTTACAATACGTTCGCTATGACGGTGTACTCGACATTGTTTATTTCATTACAAACTGCAGTTTTCTGCATGCATTATCGCATAATTTGAATTATTAAAATTAAATTTTGTATTTTTCGATAGTCTACTAACTGAACAACGCACTGAAGATCATTGGGTTCCTATTTAGTATACCGTATTTGTTCAGGATTTTTGGTTGCATAGTTTTCAAAATACTATTTGAGGCGCACAGTTGTTTTGCTTGTTGTATCTAAACAGCAACACATTGGTTCTGTTTGTCCACCAGGTGTTAATGTTTTTGCACTAATTTCATAGACCATATTAAAGCTGAAGTAAGCAGTTCAAATACGAGTTGATAAGCAAAATTGTTTAGTTAAGTTAATCGTAAATATTATACGGGGGTTACTTTTCCTCGCTGGAGATGGACAGTCTGGGCTTAAATTTGTTCAAGCGAGAAAACATTAGTTCAGATTTTAATAGAACTTCCAGTTATGTCCGCATTCGTTTCGCAAAACGAACGTTGTCATCGGTTCATCACCATCTGCAGCCGGTTGTACGAACAGCAGAGGTGGGAAAATACCGGTTGAGTACCGGCACGGTAAACCAAATTTCTACACGTGTTTGTGTTTCCTTTACATTGTGTGCGGTCTTACCGCACACCTAGTCTGTCGGATTACAGACACATAATGTTCGCCATAGAAGCTATGTTTACTCACAATGTAAAACACAGGGAAATAAGAAGAGCAATTTAGTGTGTATTCCGCTCACATCTGGAAATCGAAAAAAACGGAGAGTAAGATCCAATCTCCGGCAGATCTGGACAATGCGACAAACGACCTACAAAAGAAGATCATAACAGCCTACAATGCCAGTTGCACTCTTGTAACGAGTTCTGTATGCCTTGATGTTCCTTGGTGGAACGAAAATCTAGCAACACTTGGGAAGGAAGCTAGGCGCCTGTTCAATAAAGCGAAGATTACTGGTAACTGGTGAAACTACAGGACCGCTCTTACCATATACAACACTGAGTGGAGAAAGGCTGAGAAACTATCAATGTGCGAGTTTTATGAGAACATCGGAAACTTTCCAGAGGCAGTTCACCTTCAAAAAGTCTTATCAAAGGATCACGCAAATGGCCTACACGCAGAGAAATAAGGCATATTCAAATAAAATATTTTGTGACTTTGATTCAAATTCATAGATTTTGTTGAAACAGAAACGAAATTTCTTTTTTTTTTCAAATACCAAATATTGTTGGTACAAAAATATTGACATTAGTGACAAAAACTGCACTTTGATTCCAAAATCTGGCAAATAAACAACGAATATTCTTATCAAATATATTGAAACTTTGATTCAAATTCAAAGATTTAGTTGAACCAAAAAAAGTTGGTTTATTCTAAAATACTACTATTCGAAACAAAAATACTGCTTCTAGATTTTGAAATAATGCTTGAAAATGGTTTGTGTTTGGGTCGATCTCCGCCATTCTGTTGTGTCACACAAATTAAAAAATGAGTAATATTTATTTCAAAACCAGGTAAAAAAAACTTGACACTACCCAAGACCTATTAGTTTGACATCAACACTTCTGAAACTGATGGAAAAACTGCTGGACCACTATATTCGAACGGAGCACTTATCGAAAGTTCCGCTAAACAAGTACCAGTTTGCATATCAAAAGGGCAAATCTACGAAAATAGCCCTACATACCTTAGTGACACTTATAGAGAAAACCCTCGATTTCAAGGAAATAGCAATTTACGCCTTTCTTGACGTGGAGGGTGCTTTTGATAATACGTCCTACATATCAATTCACAAGGCCCTGACAAAAAGAGGAGTGGAAAAATCGATAGGGAACTGGATTCTTGCAATGCACAAGAGTCGAGAGATCACAAAGAGGGACTCAACGTGAACCCTGCAAAAACGGTTATTGTACCGTTTTCCAATACGAAAAAAACTGAAGTTGGTTCCCCCAACTCTCAGTGGAACTACAATCAACTACGCAGAAGAAACGAAACGCTTAGGTGTTATTCTAGACAAAAAATTGAATTGGAACTCGCCCCTGACATACGCCGGTAATAAAGCAACAACGGCACTGTGGGCGTGTAGTAAACTCTTCGGGAAAACTTGGGGTCTCAAACCGAGGTTGGCTTACTGGTCCTACACGACCATCGCCAGACCATGTTTAACTTATTCCTTCATTGTGTGGTGGCCCAAAGTTAAGCAAAAGACTACCCAAGCTAAACTAACTAAAGTTCAGAGGCTAGCATCTCTATCACAGGCGCTATGAAATCAAACCCACTACAGCTATGGAAGCCATGCTTCATCTACCTTCATTGCACAAACATATGTTATGAGGGAGGCGAGACTTGGCTCTCTTTTTTACAATGGAGAAGACATTTACGTCCTACCCCAGTACACGTGCTATTGGTAGGTGTCCAAGCTACCGCACGGAGTGCACTGGGGGCGTGGTGACGCTGCCATTAATACCGACTAAACTCCATTGGGCTCCGCCATCGTTCCCCCCAGGAACTACCTCTCGGTATTGCTTCTGGGGGGATGGCTGTACTAAATGTACTCATTCACTCTCGCTCACGCGTTCATACGTCCTGTATGAGGCTTACTTGGGTGCTCTCTCTATCGCACCTTGATTCACTCTCTAACACTCCACATGAGGCTGACTTTTGTGCTCACCTTTTTCGTTCCTTGCGAGGCTGACTTGTGTGCTCACCTTACTCAATCCTTGCTAGGCTTACTTTTGTGCTCGCCTCACCCATACCATGTGAGGCTGACTTAGGTGCTCACCCTATCAACTGGTTCACTCTCGATCGTGCCACAGTATTATACCTCTGTCACTCCCCCTGGCATCCCATGTGGGACATTTTTCTTAGGCCCCACTTCTGACATACCATGCGAGGCTGACTTGTGTGCTCACCTTTTTCGTTCCTTGCTAGGCTTACTTTTGCGCTAGACTCTACCATACCATGTGAGGCTGACTTTTGTGCTCACCCTTAACAAACCGTGTGAGACTGACTTGGATGCTTCAGCCCGACTGGCATCATGCTCGCTATCACGCAGGATGCATCGTGTGATACCGTGCGGTAGGCAGATATCACTTTGAGGCACATCACGCGGTAGGTGCTCTCCAGTTTCTGTAGGTAACTGGTTACCCTCAGTGCTCTTGACCATGACGGGCCGCCGTACCTGAGGATAGATACGGCAACGCCTGCCAGTAACCTACGTCTACTGGCGCACACCTTTGAGCTGTTGGACATCATCCTCGATAGAGCCCCAACAGCAGTCGACGCTCTCTTGCAAGTATATTCGACGTGGCTGCCGAAGGTCAACTTGTCGTCTATAATGACTCCGAGAGACTTCAGACTCCGCTGTGAAGTGATCGCGACTTCTCCCACATGGATAACTGCATGTTGTGCCGACTTGCGGTTGTTGACGATAACTACCTCCGTCTTGTGCTGAGCGAGCTCCAGGCCTCTCGCACTCATCCATTCCTCCACCGTGTTGATCGCGTGTTCTGCGGTTAGTTCTACCTCAGGGATTGACTCCCCGTAGACCTCCAAGGTTACGTCGTCGGCAAAGCCCAGGAGGGAACTTCAGTCTCTGAACCCCGTCATACATGAGGTTCCATAGCACCGGGCCTAGGATCGAACCCTGCGGGACTCCGGCGGTAATCGGAACCCTTTTCAGACCGGCATCGGTCTCGTATAGCAGTACACGGTTCTGGAAGTAACTTTCCAGGATCCGATACAGACCCAGCCGGTGTAACGAGAGCGCGATGGCATTCGCACTCACTCACGCCCTACATTCCTCTGCCACGCCTCGAGGTGTCTGTAGCGATAGGTACCAGCAATATACTCTACGTTACGACCCTCACATCTCGGCATGGGCAGACCATACCTCCGTCTATCATCCGCCAATTCACTCGCTCTACCGCCATGCATCGGCGTGGCTATCGCGGTTGCAACCGCTGTGCCACCATTTCCTCAGCATTAGCAAACCATTCATTCATTTCTCCGCACCTAACCCATTCCGCTCTAGCTAACCAAACCCAAGTCCGTCATACTCCTCGCCTGCTGCTCGGTGCTCCATGCTCTGCAGCCTGCAGGCAATCTGAGTGGTAGCAGTCGAAACTGCGTTCCACTTCTCTACCGCTTGGCACATCCCCTGTACAAGGGTATCAGGGGTTGTGTCCAAGCCGCAGACGTCTAGCATAGCTCCTCTTTCGACGTCGAAGCGGGGACATACGAATAGTATGTGCTCCGCAATATCGTCGACACCTGGGCAGTCTGGGCAGACTGGGGCCTCAGCGTGCCCAAACCTGTGGAGGTACTGTCGGAAACAGCCATGGGCTGACAGGAATTGTGTCAGATGGAAGTGAACTTCCCCATGGGGTCTTCCCACCCAGCGCGATATGTTAGGTATCAGCCGGTGGGTCCACCTACCTCTCGAGGAGTTATCCCATTCGCGCTGCCATGTGGCGACCGAGGTCACCCTGGCACGCTCACGGACTCCCCTATTGCCACGCAATTCGAAACAATCTTCGTCTTCCCGTAGCCTACGTCTACTGGCGCACACCTTGGAGCTGTTGGACATCATCCTCGATAATGCTGCAACAGCCACCGAAGCCTTCTTGCACGCATAGTCGACATGGCTGCCGAAGGTCAGCTTGTCGTCTATGATGACCCCAACAATCTTGAGACTCCGCTTAGAAGTTATCTTGATTTCTCCCGCTTGGCTAACTGCTTGTTGTACCGATTTGCGGTTATTAACAACCACCACCTCCGTCTTGTGGTGAGCGAGCTCTAGGCCTCTCGCGCTCATCCATTCCGCCACTATGCTTATCGCGTGTGCCACCGTTAGTTCTACCTCGGGGATTGACTCCCCGTAGACCGCCAGGGTGACATCATCGGCAAAACCGACGATTTTCACACCCGGAGGGAACTTTAGTGTCAGAACCCCGTCATACATAAGGTTCCATAATACCGGACCCAGGATTGAACCTTGCGGAACTCCTGCGGTAATAACACTTCGCTGACCGGCATCGGCTTCATATAATAGTACACGGTTCTGGAAGTAGCTTTCCAAGATCCGGTACAGGCCCACCGGCAGACCAAGCCGGTGTAACGAGAGCGCGATGGCATCCCAGCTTGCGCTGTTGAATGCGTTCTTCACGTCAAGTGTCACTAACGCACAATATCGAATGCCCCGCCTTTTCCGTTGGATCGCTATCTCGGCAGTCATTACCACTGAGTTGATAGCGTCCACCGTGGACTTTCCCTTTCGAAAACCGAACTGATTACTTGACAGGCCCTCCGTACCTTCTGCGTATGGAGTTAGCCTATTGAGGATAATCCTCTCAAGCAATTTGCCCGTCGTGTCAATCAGACAGATTGGTCTGTACGCCGATGGGTCGCCAGGCGGCTTCCTGGCCTTCGGCTACAGTACCAGCTTCTGCCTTTTCCATCTATCCGGAAAACGGCACTCGTCAAAGCATCTCTGCATAGCCTGAACATGTTCGGGTTCGCCATGATTGCTGTCTTGAGAGCGCTGTTTGGAACTCCATCAGGCCCTGGAGCTTTATTACGTCTAGCTTGTAGGCAAGCTGATCGTAGGGCTGCGATCTCTGCACTCCACCAATATACCGAACGTCTGCCATTTCTTGGCAGGGTTTTCTTCGGCATAGTGGCGTCGCACGCGCGTGATAGAACAGCTACCAGCGCATCTCCGCTTAGACTGTCGGTGTTGGCCTCCAGTCCCAGGGCCGCGGTGAAAGCATCGCTGTCGAAGTGATTGGACTTCCACCCGCGTACCTGACAGGGATTATCCACCCTCGGATGCTGCACACCAAAGTTGATCCGGAAGCGTATTGCTAGGTGATCACTATGGGTGTAGCCCTCGTCTACCCTTCAGTCCATGTCTGGGACCAGACTTGGACTAGCAAACGTTACGTCAATCCACGACTCGACCCCATTCCTACGGAATGTGCTAGCGGAACCATCATTGACTAGCACTGCGTCGAGTTTCGCAAGCGCCTCCAGAAGCGCTTGGCCCCTACTATTTGTACAGCGGCTGCCCCACTCCACCGCCCAAGTGTTGAAGTCACCCGCTATGACAAACGGCTTTCGACCCACCATGTCGGACGAAAGCCTATCGATCATCTGATTGAACTGTTCTATTGGCCACATAGGTGGGGCATAGCCAGGGTTGTTAACGTTGAATTCAACTTTACCGCCGATAACGATGAATTCAGCGCCATTATCGGCGTTGAATTTGGCGTTGATTTTATCGTCATCGTCAACGCACTGCGTTGAATTTAACTTAAGCGTTATCGTAAATTTTCGCGTTGATATCTGTTTTCATCCTTTTTTCGTCAGATATATTATATAGTGTATTCATAAGAAGTTTAATTTTATATTCAGCAGTGTTTATAGAAAAAGATATAATTTAATTATATTTGAAATACAAATTCTGAAGTCAGTTTCTGAAGCATTTGACGAATTTCGCGCTAAATCGTATTCAGAGTTGGCATCACCCTCTCAGATTTTAATGAAACCTCTGAAGACTTTATCACGAAAAGCCGCTTGTTTTTCCAAAAATGATCTGGACTGTTTTTTTGAAAAGGGTCAAACTTTTTTACCAATTTTTTTTTCAAATGGCTATAGTCTAAAAATTACAAATCCTACAAAAAATGTTGCAGGAGTGATTTTGAAGGAAAAAAAGTTTTTTGAAAAAAACTTTTCCTTGTCCAAACTGATTTTTTGCAGTGTATTTTTATCGAAAACTAAACCAATGAAAATCATAATCTTCTCAGAATCCAATAAAACTCAGTTTGTGAGAAGATATTGTCAAATTTAGCAGCTAAGTATATACTAAGAAGTAATAATGGAATATTTGGTTAATGGCATGAACTCTTTTTAATAGGATTCTCGATTAATAAAAATATATATTTTTATTATTCAAGAATTCCATTGAAAAGAATTCATGTTATTAAACAAATATTCCATTATTATTTCATTTGTTGAACTGTTCAGTGGATATGTAGCAGAAATTTAATTTTGTGAAATTTTTATCCGTTTGTTCCACCGCCCGGTTATATAACTCTCGGGAAGTTGTTATGGTATTTCCATAGTCGCGAGCAAGACTGGCTCTTTTTGACTTTCGATTGAGAGTGCCACCAATAGCATCACAGGGTCCTTTTCCATGGGATGTTGCAAAAAAATACTTCATTCAAGTTCGTTATGAGTTAATTCCAAATTCGTTACTGATGCCTTTTGCATGTATCAGGCAACTAGCAATTGGGAAATTGGATTCTGAGCTGATTATGACTTTCATTGGTTTTAGAATTTTTTTTACACTGCAAAAATTAGTGATAGGGCGAGGTAGAAAATCTTTATACTTATAATGAAATTGAACTTAATCTAAACTCATGAACTTAAATATAAAACTAAAATTAAATTAAAACTTAACCTAGGCCACTACATGCAACTTACCCTAAGGAATTTGAAAGTATTCTAAAAATTGTGAAACCTATATGCTAAAACAGTACAGTATGTGATAACACATGAGTAAAGGAGATACACAGATTACCAATTGTATCACGGGTAGTGTAGCGGACAGATAAAAGGGCTAATGATGATGAGGATAGGCAGTAATAAACGATAATCGAATCAAATAAGATCGTTTTCTTTTCCTCGCGCGCGACCGTACAAGTGGAACCCTAATCATAATTAAGAATAGTTCATGTTGAACTTAGTTTTTGGTCGGTTAAAAGGTCCAAGCGGGACACAGATTTGACTAAATTGGCCACGGGTCAATAAGAAAGCCTTCGTATCCCATCCTATCGAACATCTGGTCCTTCGAACCGGATACGAAGGACAATCCAATAGTGTCTGTGGCCACGTTGGCACGAAGAAACTTGTACGGTGATAAAATTAGCCATTTTGCGCGCACACCCAAGCCAAGCCAGAAAGTGATAGTGACTATTGTTCATGGTTGGCGCCATTAGCAACCAAGTTTGCTTTGTACTTTATAAAGGGTCAGTTAACCCAAGTGACGCTACGCTGGCGTCTGTCTGTGCTTGAAAGGTTTTGGCGGAAAACCAGTGATAATAGCAGCACCGATTTCAATTGTGACAATTTTGCTGCTTTCAGTGAAGCGAACACAGTGTTTGAGTTGAACTAAAAGTGCTCAAGTTTCCTTGGTGGCCACCACGTCCGCGACGGGAAGAATTTTCGTTTCGTTTCCGCGTTCGCGTCCCGCGTCGGGAAGGATTTTCGATTCGATCCGGGAAGGAGAATCCACGTGCCGTTGCACCCACGTGTCGTCGCGTGTGCAAATCGTTTATTGTCGTTCGGATAACGACATCGTCGGGAAATGGCCACCAAGAAGTTAAAGGACAGGAATCTGAAGGACAAGTTTACAGTCCGTAAGTCACTCGTTTCATCACTGGAAACAGTCGAGTCCTTTGTGGAAAATTATGAGGAAGACCGCGATTTCCCTCAAATACCAGTTTGGTTGGACTTAGTGGACCAAGTGTACCGTGAATATGTGAAGGTACAATCGGAGATTGAAAGGATGGACGGTGGAGATGCTCCGTTAGTAAAACATCTGCAGGAACGGAGAGAATTCGATTCCAGGTATTGTACCACAAAAGGTTGGTTGATGAATTGCAGATCAGTGGAGTTTAATTCAACCAGCAATGCCACCAATATGAACGTACCGCAACCGTCCAGTTTCCACTTGCGACTTACAAAAATTGATTTGCCAAAATTCGATGGTGATTACTCACGGTGGCTAGGATTTCGGGACACATTCAAGTCCATGGTGCATGATGTTGCCGATATACCATTAGTTGCCAAACTTCAATTCCTGCTCCAATCGTTGGAAGGAGAGGCACGCAAGCCTTATGAAACGGTGGACATCGAATCAGCAAATTATCTAACCACTTGGGAGGCACTCCTCAAGCGCTATGACAACAAGCGCTTTCTCAAGAAGCAGTTATTCCGTGCACTCCATGATATTGCTCCAATTCGTAAAGAATCCCCGCAGGATCTCCACAACCTTGTGGACGAATTTCAACGTCACGTGAAGGCATTATCGAAGCTTAGAGAGGCAGTAGAAACCTGGGACACACCGCTGGTATGTATGCTGTCCTATAAAATTGATCCAATAACCCTCAGAGCCTGGGAAGAATATTCGGCAAAATCGGAAAATGTTGGATATGATGCGTGCGTGGAGTTTTTGTATCAGCAGGTTCGCATACTACAAACGGTTTCGTCGGAAATACAACATCGCTCTCAAGCAGCTCCGGTTAAAATGATCGGTTCGAATATTGTCACCAAAAAGATTCAGTCTCATAAGTCGGTAGCCAATACAGCGACTTCGAGCTCCCGTGCAAACCCTCCCACCTGCTTGGCGTGTTCTGAGAAGCACCTGTTGTTCCAGTGTCCTACATTCCAAGGACTCACCGTCGGCCAACGTCGAGAACTGATCACACAGAAACGTCTTTGCTGGAACTACTTCAAATCGTCTCATATTGCTCGGAATTGTGATTCGAAGTACACGTGCCGCCATTGTCGTGAACGGCATCACACACTGCTGCACCAGTCGCCAACCCCAAATCTGGCACCAAAGGTTACAGCAAGTTCGCCGGCTCAGCAAGCAGCTCTACCTACGATTGATCAAGGAAATCCAAGCGGATCGGTAAATATTCCAACGGAAGTAAGCGTGCCGGCTCATCGTAGTTCTCCAAGCGCTGTTTTTCTTTCCACGGTGGCACTCTGGATCGAGGATAGATTCGGAAAACCACATTCTGCTCGTGCATTGATCGACTCGGGGTCACAGTCGAATTTCATTTCGAAAAGGCTTGCTCGTCGTCTGTGCCTGCGATCAGAACGAGTAAGTGTCCCCATAACCGGTATTGGGGAAGCAAACGTGACGGTCACGCAATCCGTCCTTTCCACCATCCGTTCCAAAAATGAAGAATTTTCGAGTGAATTGGAGTTTTTGGTTCTCCCAAAACCAACTGCAGAGCTTCCGTCTACTAATGTTGACATCTCGTCATGGAAAATACCTCCAAACATTGCTCTAGCCGACCCCACGTTTAATGTTTCTGGACGCATTGATTTGCTCCTTGGCATCGAGCAGTTCCACGAGTACCTGAAGAATAGCAGAATCACCCTCGGCGAAGGATCTCCAGTCTTAGTTGAAACAGTGTTTGGTTGGGCCGTAATTGGCCGTTGGTATGGCACATCTCCACCCTCCTCTCCAGTTTGCCATGCAGCTCTGACCCCGTGTAGCCTAGAATCAGTCTTGGAAAGATTCTGGGAATTAGAAACAGTAGAGTCTGGCCGACTGTACTCAGCAGAAGAAGCTTCCTGCGAAGAGCTTTTTGAGATAGTGGACGATATGTCGTCCGCCTTCCACGAACGGATAATCCAAATATCCACCTAGGCGAATCAAGGAACATTGCCGAGAAACGCTTTATTAGCTTAGAACGACGCCTTAACCGGGACGAGGCCACAAAAACTGCGTACCACGAATTCATGGATGAATATCAAAATCTTGGTCATATACGGAAGATCCCCGATCCAGTCGATGAAACTAGTGTCCATAGCTACCTTCCGCATCACCCGGTTTTCAAAACGACGAGTACAACTACAAAAACCCGCGTCGTGTTCGACGCCTCGTGCCGCACTACGTCTGGTTATTCCTTGAACGATCTTCTTCTCGACGCACAGTGGTCCCAAAGAGCAAAAAAGGGGTTTTTTTAGATTGCGTCAAAACGGTTGACTTTAGCAATATGGTGTTTTTGAAAAAGTTTCTTGGAGTAGAACTCCCCTTCTTTCTGTCTTATCAGATTAATGATTAATCCCCCTAATAGTGAGTTACGGAATTTATTTTCTCCAATAATTCAGATAGACAAATACTTACTTCAGCAAAGTTGTAGAGAAACTCGTTGCAAATGTTTTACCCGAAGACTTCAACTCTCTATCTTTTAAGGTTTTTGAGATATGGGACATTATTTGTAAAAGGCCCCTTAAAAACAGTTTTTTCATCATAAGTTTTCTTCTAGATTTTTCCCATTATATAAATGTTCTAGAACATTGTTTGGACTATTAAACTGCATTACTTTGCCGAAGACGGAAACTTGCTATCGCTAGTATGTGTGGAGATTAGGGTGACAATAAAACGACCATTTTTGAAATTACTAATCTACACCCCCTAGCGTCGTTTTAAATCATGAAAAAATGATACTGTCCAAATTTGAGCGAAATCGGTTAACCCTAACCCCTCCCCCCACGAGCTTAAAGTTTGTATGGGATTTTTGGCCAAAATGTATGGGGAAACACTCACAGTTCACATTATCGCCCCTAGAGGTCGCTGTTAACTTCCGAACACGGACCTAGGAAGGAGTTAAGCTTTTGAAGATATGCCGAACAAGTTTGTCGAAGACTGCAAGACAATCCAACCAACCGTTAAAGAGTTATTAACGTTTAAAGTTGGATACTGCTGCTTAACATGCGCAAAGGGCGTACTCCGCTTATCTCATATATGTGACCCACATGCAAAGGGTGGGCAAGGTTAGGAAAAACTCATATATCTCTGAAACGACGAGAGATAGAAAGTTATGATGTTTCGCAAAGTTGTACAGAAATAAAAGGACTTTTTGGTTTCACTGGAAAGTTTCAGGATTTCTCCGCATGGTGGCGGTAATGAGCCAAGCAATTTAAAGGGAATGCTCCTATCTGTACAGCGCTAAGAGATGGAGCATTTGGATGTTCTACAAAGTTGTAGAGTAGCAAAAAATACTTTGTTTTCTCATTTGAAAAATGCAAAATTCCACCATATGGTGGCGCCAATGAGCAAAATTAATTCAAGGTAATACGCCTATCTATACAATGGTAAGAGATAATGCAATCTGATGTTCTACGAAGTTGTAGAGCATTTCAAAGGCTTTCGTGTATAAATATAATTTAGGCCGCATAGTGGTGCTAACATCCATATATTATCGAGAATGAATATATTTTGATACACCTTTTGAATGTTTTCTATTTTTTCCGCACAATAGCGTTAAAGAATCAAACTAGTTTAAAATAATACTCTTATTTCTTGTGCAGAGATTCTTTTATTATACATAACATGTTACAGATTTAAGACTCTCAGGTTATAATAAAATTTATATTCTTGACTTTCTTTGTAATCCCATTGATATTTCTCCTGTTGCCTCATTTATTAAACTTTTTTAATTTCTTGAAGCAACTGTTGACTAGTTCTAAGAACGCTCTCTCCTCAAAGACGCCATGAACAGTGCCGCGCGTCAGTGCTCGTTGATTGCCTCCCGCAGAAGAAGCGTACTCTATGCGCCGTGAACTCATTTAGACAGGCATTGGTTGCACGATTACAGGGCTGATATTTTGGTGATAGGTGAGAACTACTAGGGTCATTCGAATGCCGATTAGTGACTTTTTCATCATATCTGGTCTCATTTATAACTTAGGAATAGGGCTCAAAATATATTCTGTCACCTTACGCGGACTACTAGACTTAAACATTCCATTCCGCTAATAATGCAGCCTGGGATAAATACCTAAGTATGCTACAATCCAATTCGCGCTGTGCTTCTATTATAATCAGCATCCCCTATCACCTTGCAAACAAGCAAAGCGTGCATGGCAACTGCGCTGCCTGCCCAGTCGGGGGGGTATATCACCAGATATTTGAATTTTGCTTTGTGCGACTATTCCGTCTCCTGCTATAACTGCAACATTGCTGCCGGCGCTCGTCGATCGCTCTGTCGTAGTAGAGACTGAACCGGCTGGGTAGTGTCATTTTGCTTTGTGCGTTTCATCGCGCATGTTGCTTGCTATCGCCGCCGAGATGGTGTGTATGTTGTTGCCGTTGGTGCTCGTTGGTCGCCTCGAGACGTGCCATGTGCTGCGAACCCAACTCAATTGATATTGATTATACGAGTATGGGACTGATACTTCGGCAGTAAGCAAAGGGTGCTAGGGCAATTTGAATGCCGGATGGACAATAGTCAAATTAGATTCCAGTTCCGAGCAACTTTTTAGGTACCTGTGCAAATTCTTAGCTCGATCTCTGAAACTATATTTTTGCACCTACTGTTTAAATTTTACATGGGATTTTGTGTGGGAAAATTAACTTTCATAAAATAATTCCTCCAGGAGTTGCCCATTGCTTCCTAAAAATAAATCGTTATGTGACATTTATAGGAAATTCAACACAGAAACAAAGTCTCGAAAACCACAAAACGATTTGGCGCTTGAGAAAAATTAAAGGGTTGTGTACAGGACACGACCACGGTGACATTAAAAATGTAGCTTTTTTCAAGAGCGTGCAAATGAATTTTATCTATCACACATATCGACTCACGTTCTTGCTCACTCGCCTGTTTTCATATGTTACAATTTGCTATATACCCTCCCCATTAAAACATAATTTTTTGAAGGTCATTTAACGGTAATTTATTATTACAATTAATCAAGTATCTCACTAGGTGATTGGCATTATTTGGCTGATCCATCTAGTAAAAATAGGCTGGTCTGTCCAGAAAATATATTCAAAAGAAAAGTTCCATATTGAGAACTGTGATGAGGAAGCTCACGCCCGCCAACGGAAATATACAGATTCTCCATGAAATATGAAATTTCATTTTCCATTTAAATTTTCAATAATGTACTAATGAACTTAAGTAAACAATCTTAAGGTTAAGTATTTCTTGATCGATTAGTGGTTGAACAAATAAAATTATTTGATAAATTACATTGTTATACAACGTTCGCACTACCAGTTAAAACGGGTTTTTATGCTATCTTGGTGACATTTTTCTTGTTGATAATTATTATAACAAGTTATAACTCTGTAGTGTAAACATTGTATTATTAAACCAATTCTGCGGCGTTTTATGATATATAGGTGTTTTATGTGGTAATAGGACTGACATAATTAAATCTTCAGTACAGCGGTTTGCTTCATAATTTAAAACAGATTTATTTTAAAATTTGAATTGGTATACCCAACCGTTCTATTTGTTGTATACTTTAAAACCCGATTAGAACTGTGTTTTAAATACATAGGGCAGGACAGTTACTCTGACTGCATAAACTGGGAAAACAATTTTAAGTCCAGTAACGCTTAAGACATGGCTTGAATTTTAATCGTAAAAGAACACCCGCTTAAACTGCTGCTGGGACGGTAAGTTCTGTTTTAAAATTTTCCTTTTTGTGCAGTACAAAACAAAAGTGTTTGAAATTAGAAAATAAAAAGTTCTGCTGGGAATGTGATTGTTTCCGATGCAATTACACTCAGGTTTTTTTTACGCGGGGGATACAGGCCGCGTAAATGAAAACCGCGTAAATTTCAAAATCCGCGCAAAAAAAACGCGTAAAAAAACCTGAGCGTACTCTCCTATATAAAATACTACGCTGCTGAACAGTGCAATAAATACAGAAACACGTTGTCAGATGCCTTACCGATAAAAAAACATATACACTCAGGTTTTTTTTACGCGGGGGATACGAGCCGCGTAAATGAAAACCGCGTAAATGAAAACCGCGTAAATTTCAAAATCCGCGTAAATGAAAACCGCGTAAATTTCAAAATCCGCGTAAATGAAAACCGCGTAAATTTCAAAATCCGCGTAAATGAAAACCGCGTAAATTTCAAAATCCGCGTAAATGAAAACCGCGTAAATTTCAAAATCCGCGTAAATGAAGACCACTTCAATTCAAGAATCCGCGATAAAGGGAACCTCATTAATGGATACCGCGTAAATTCCAAAATCCGCGTAAATGAAAACCGCGTAAATTTCAAAAACCGCGTAAATGAAAACCGCGTAAATTTCAAAATCCGCGTAAATGAAAACCGCGTAAATTTCAAAATCCGTGTAAAAAAAAACTTGAGTGTAACCGAAATATATATATATATATATATATATATATATATATATATATATATATATATATATATATATATATATATATATATATATATATATATATATATATATATATATATATATATATATATATATATATATATATATATATATACATATATATATATATACATATATATATATATATATATATATATATATATATATATATATATATATATATATATATATATATATATATATATATATATATATATATATATATATATATATATATATATATATATATATATATATATATATATATATATATATATACAATGTTGCTTCAGAATCTTCATCGCGACGAAGCACGGTGAATATGAATCACCTGCATTCGTCCCACATCGTTCTTCGCTGTTATATTCAACTTGCTGTTGATATTCATCCACGAATGAAGCCGACTGCCAATCCGTGTTTATCCGAATGCCTTATCCCATACGTTCTTGCCTTGCTCAGGGTTGTTAATGCGATACATTTTTCACGATAATTTATCGGCGTTACTTGTTAACGATAATGTATTGTCATCGGAAACTCCGTTAACGATAATGTATCGTCGCCTTCATCGTCATCGTCGATAATTGTATCGTCGTTTTCATCGTCATCGTCGGTTCATCGGTTATCGCGATACATGTTGTGTTACTTTCCCGTTTATTGGAGTTGAAGTTAATGCGGTTAACTTCCAATTGTTTAGAAATAAATACCTATTGAAGGACATGTTGTTGGCAGTTGAAAATCAATAGTTTTGGACATTTTCTATGCACAGCGGGGTCTGACGATGCGTCAAAATGAAATTATTTCAACTTTTCGGGAAAATGTATTATGTTGAAGTGAAAGTTGTTGGCAATTGAAAATCAATAATTTTGGACATTTCAATACGCAGAAGGGTCCGACGATGTGTTAAAATTGAATTTTTTCAACTTTTCGAGAAAGTTGGTGCACAGAAGAGTCCTAGGTGCACAGTGTTTCCAAGCGGCAAAAAGGTGATCAATATTGTTTTGACCATGAAGAAAACAAATTTTGAGCTATTGTGCAATTAGTAATTTTTAGCACGCAAAAACATATATTGAAAAAACTACTAAACCACTATTATTAGGCCATTCACAAATTATACTACACATTTAAGTCGTGTGGTGATTAACAGATTTTATTATAATTTTAATTTAAACCAGAAGATTTGAAAAGGAGAATATACATACATATTTCCAATGTTTGATTTCCTTTTCTAGTTAGGAAGCTTTTAGTCCCCTCCTCCGTTTCTTCTCTCCACTATGAAACAAGATGCTTCATGCTTCTTTCTTTTACCCTTAAATATGTAGTGTAATTAATGTACGGCCTCATAATAGAGTTTTAAACGTTTTTTGAATACAGTGAAGACCCGTTTTTATCAGCCCCTTGGCGAATTATAGGCTGATAAAACGATGACATTGACAAAATCGGCACATATTTTTCTGGTTCTGAAGAGACGAAGTCGAAACGTAAATGTCTGGACTAACATATATTTTTTCTATCTTTTTAATAAACCGGAGCGGTTAAAATATTCTTCTTTAGTTCCTCGACAAAGCCTCATAACCCGTTCTGATCATTTAGTAAAAAATTCCCTTAAGGAGGTCTTACAGTACAGTATTATTATTTTTGTATATTTTGCATCTCTAAGATAAGAAAAATATGCTAAAGAAGGAATTTACTCGAATTTGACTTGAACGTAAGCTAGAGACCACCAAACGATTTTTTTTTTCCAATTCGTTTATTTGATAAGGCAGGTTTGCGTTAGCTTAAAGGTGCCAATTTTATTTTGTTTTACATTTTAAATTACTTAAAACTAGGGGCTTACATATTGATTTTTGAAATTAAACTAAGGCTAATTTATAGCTATACATATACACAAGGGGGTGGTATAATTTTCGTAAGATTAGAGGGGTCATTTAGTTTTTATGGCAATATGGTTTGACATTTTTAGCAATGAGATTATTGGAGCAAATAATGTTTAACTAAGGGGGAAAATTTTTACGACTATCTTAAAAGTAGAAATAATTAGAGGGCGTGATTAAATTTTGTAAAGATTCGGAGACATTAATTAGAGTTATTTTATGTGGTAGTAGAGTTGGGCATTTTCAACGAGATCATATAATATAATAGTTAAAACTAGAAAAGGCAAGAAGAGCTAAATGCTTCATGAAGATATTTGGGGGGGGGGGGGAGGGGTGTTACTTCTGTGTATAAGAGTCAGGGGAAGTAGGGTGGACAAACATGGCAGGGGGAGAACATTATTTCAGTTTCAAACTTCGGGAGATCAACGGATGGATTACAGAATCAGGGTGGTCTTCATCAGGAAGAATCATGTACTGGGACGCCGGGTGGTCGTTCTCGAGATGGCAGGGGTTTCTCCAGACGATTTCGTAGTGCGGCTCAGATGTTTATCGGCTATATTTCGAGTTGTGCGTGTGATGTTCGTGCTTTAGGTCCCGTGTTTGTTGGCTCATTCGACAGGGATGTTTTGTGTCGCCTTGGAGTCGCATCAAACCATCGTGGGTGTATGGTACAGGTGGAAGAGAGCGCTTCTGAGAATGATAAGGAAAAAGGGGCAGTTAAAGTTGGATATTGATGGTTTTTATGAAGGTGTATATAAGGGACATATAGAGGACATCGCGGCTTGCCAACACATCTCGAACCGGGACGTTGGGTGGTCTTCCTCGGGCCCGGAGGGTGTCCATAAGCCGAGACCTGGCGGAACTGTACTCGGTGCACGCCCAGACTATGTGCTCTATATCGTGATAACCGTCGCCACAAGCGCAGATACCACTGTCCACGAGCCCAATACGTCGGAGATGTGCATCCAGCGTGTAATGGTTCGCCATGAGTCGGGACATCACACGAATGAAGTCACGACCCACATCCATCCCCTTGAACCAAGGTTTCGTCGATACCTTAGGGACTATCGAATGTAGCCACCTTCCTAGCTCCCCATTGCTCCACGAGGTTTGCCAACTTTCGAGGGTTCTCTGATGAGTAATACTGAAAAATTCGTGGAAGCAAATTGGTCTTTCAAAAACATCACCTTCAATGGCACCCACCTTAGCTAAGGAGTCCGCCTTCTCATTGCCCGGAATGGAGCAATGAGAAGGGACCCACACCAAGGTAATCTGGAAAGATTTGTCAGATAAAGCACTCAGTAGCTCCCGTATTTTCCCCAAAAAATACGAGGAATGCTTTCCATGTTTCATCGAGCGAATAGCGTCAATAGAACTCAGACTATCCGAGACGATGAAGTAATGGTCTGCGGGTAATGTGTCAATGACTCCAAGGGTATACTGAATAGCAGCTAGTTCTGCGGCGTAAACTGAAGCAGGGTCACTGAGTTTGTAGGAGGCGGTGAACTTTTGATTGAAAATACCGAAGCCAGTGGACCCTTCGAGGTTTGATCCGTCAGTATAAAACATCTTAGAACAGTCGACTTCTCGGAATTTATTATAAAAAATATTTGGAACCACTTGTGGGCGTATATGGTCCGGAATTCCAATAATCTCATCTTTCATGGATGTGTCGAAGAAAACAGTAGATTCAGAAGTATTTATGAAATGCACACGGTTGGGATTGTAAGAAGAAGGATTAATATTTTGCGCCATGTAGTCAAAGTACAGGGACATAAAACGGGTCTGAGAATTGAGCACAACAAGCCTTTCGAAATTTTCAATCACCAACGGGTTCAAGATATCGCATCGAATGAGCAATCGATATGAGAGTTCCCAAAATCGATTTTTCAGCGGGAGAACGCCCGACAGGACTTCGAGACTCATCGTATGGGTCGACTGCATGCACCCTAAGGCGATACGCAAACAACGATACTGAATTCTTTCGAGTTTGATGAAATGTATGTTCGCGGCGGATCGAAAGCAGAAGCATCCGTATTCCAGTACCGACAGTATCGTTGTTTGATACAACCTAATTAGGTCTCCTGGGTGGGCACCCCACCACGTTCCGGTTATTGTACGAAGAAAGTTGATCCTTTGCTGGCATTTCTGTTTCAGATACCGAATATGGCATCCCCAAGTACCTTTCGAGTCGAACCAGACCCCTAGATATTTTACTGTGAAGACCTGAGCTATAGTTTGACCCATTAATAGAAGCTGTAGTTGTGCTGGTTCACGCTTCCTAGAAAATACAACTAGCTCAGTTTTCTCCGTGGAGAATTCGATACCCAGCTTAATAGCCCATGCAGACAAATTGTCCAAAGTATTCTGTAATGGTCCTTGTAGATCGACAGCTTTAGGTCCCGTAACAGACACCACGCCATCGTCTGCAAGTTGTCTTAACGTGCAGGAATTGTCAAGACATTCATCAATGTCGTTGACGTAGAAATTGTATAACAGGAGGCTTAGACATGAGCCCTGGGGAAGGCCCATGTAGCTAAATCGTGATGTCGATAAGTCACCATGCGAAAAATGCAAGTGCTTTTCCGACAACAAGTTTAGTAAAAAGTTGTTTAAAGTCGCTGAAAGACCATGCTGGTGCAGCTTCTCTGAAAGAATGTTGATAGAAACTGAATCAAAAGCCCCCTTTATATCTAGGAACACTGATGCCATCTGCTCTTTACTAGCATAGGCCATTTGAATTTCTGTTGAGAGCAACGCAAGACAATCGTTCGTCCCTTTGCCTTTGCGAAAGCCAAACTGTGTATCTGACAGTAAGCCATTAGCTTCGACCCAATTGTCGAGGCGGGATAGGATCATTTTCTCGAACAACTTCCGGATACAAGATAGCATTGCGATCGGTCGATACGAATTGTGGTCGGAGGCTGGTTTTCCTGGTTTTTTGATGGCGATGACCTTCACTTGCCTCCAATCGTGTGGAACAATGTTGGCCTCAAGAAACCTATTAAATAAGTTCAACAAGCGTCTCTTGGCAGAGTCTGGCAGATTCTTCAACAAGTTGAATTTGATTCTGTCTGGCCCTGGAGCTTTATTGTTACACGACAAGAGAGCAAGTGAGAACTCCACCATCGAAAAAGGTGTTTCGTTCGCGTTATCGTGACGGGACGCGGCGCGGTAGATCTTCTGTGCCGGGGCGGAATCCGGACAAACCTTCTTGGCGAAATCGAATATCCAACGGTTTGAATATTCCACGCTCTCATTAGTACTGTTTCGATTTCGCATACGTCGGGCTGTTCCCCAAAGAGTGCTCATCGATGTTTCTCTCGTTAATCCGTCGACGAACCGGCGCCAATAACCGCGTTTTTTGACTTTCATCAAACTCTTCATTCGCTTGTCTAACGTCGCGTACTGTCGAAAACTAGCGGGTAACCCGTCGTTCCGGAAGGTCTTAAACGCGGCGGCCTTCTCTGCGTACACGTCTGAACACTCTTTATCCCACCAGGGATTGGGAGAACGTTTTTGTATGTTCGCGCCGGGTACTGGCTTAGTCTGAGCTTGATTCGCGCTGTCGAGAATCAAGCCAGCCAAAAAGCTGTACTCTTCCTCCGGAGGAAGTTCTTGAGTAGATTCGATGTTGTCGGATATCGCGGCAGCATAGCTCTTCCAATCGATATTTCGTGTGAGGTCATACGAAATATTGATTGTTTCCAATGGCCTTGAGCCGTTATTGATTGAGACTACGATCGGCAGATGGTCGCTACCGTGGGGATCAGGGATTACCTTCCACGCGCATTCTAACTTTAGCGAGGTCGAGCAAAGGGATAAATCTAATGCGCTTGGGCGCGCTGGTGGGGGAGGAATCCGTGTCATTTCACCCGTGTTTAGAATTGTCATGTTGAAGTTGTCGCAAATATTGTGAATTAAAGAGGAACGGTTATCATCATAAAGGCAACCCCATTCCGTACCGTGAGAGTTAAAGTCGCCTAAAACTAGTCGCGGTGCAGGCAGGGATTCTATGATGTCATGTAGCCGGCGATGCCCAATCGCGGTGTTGGGGGGAATATATATGGAAGCTATGCAAAGATCTTTGCCTTTGATTGTTACTTGACAAGCGACAACTTCAATACCTGTTATCGAGGGAAGGTTAATTCTGTAGAAGGAATAGCGCTTTTTGATCCCCAAAAGCACTCCTCCATAGGGGGTGTCTCGATCCAGGCGAATAATATCAAAGTCGTGGAAGTTGAGATCTACGTCGGAAGTTAACCAAGTTTCACATAATGCAAATGCATCGCAACTCAAATTATTTATTAAAATTTTGAAGGAATCGATTTTCGGGATGAAACTTCTGCAATTCCACTGTAGAACAGTGATCAAATCCGTGACCTCGTTCGATGAGTTAGCCATCGAAGGATACAATCGCTGAAAGGAGGGGCCATTTAGCAGTCAACTGCTTCAAAAATGTTCTTACTGTAGGGAGAAAAGCTAACAACAGACTTTTAATAGGATCAGTTATATTGAAAGTTTTTATTATCCAGTCCACAATGTCCGAGAGTTTGATAATTCCAGTGCCGCGATTATTCTCGAACTGAAACAGAGGAACACTTGGGATTTTTGATGTTCCGGGAAGTGCTGGGAACTCCTTCTCTGAGTTTAATCCTCCGAGACCAGGAGCTAATTGCTTCGGTTTGGTTGCAACACTTCCAATAGATGTGACTTTCTGAGTCCCGCCAAGGGATACCTTCTGGCCTTTACAACGAACTTTAGGAGAGGAAATGTTCCTCCTCTTCCTATAACTTCTAGGCGCCCTAGTAGATGTTCCCTCTTGTGGGTCATCAGCCTCGCCCTCGTTAGGAGGCAAGTGAGCATAGATGTTTGTTGAGGTTGGTGGTGTAGCTTTCTTTAGCATTTCTGCAAAAGAACGTTCGGATCGTCCAGCAAGGGAACGTTTTAGTTTATCCCCGCGTAGTTTGTACGCGGGACATGCCGAGATATCATGCAGATTCTCTGCACAGTAATTACACTTCTCAGCATTCTTACTGCACGAATCATCTAGATGATTCTCCCCGCATTTTCCACAGCGGGCCTTATTGCTACAATGGGTGGCTGTGTGACCCAATTGTTTACACTTTGTGCAATTCATGACCCGCGGCACAAACAGACGCACAGGCAGACGAACCTTGTGCAAGAGGACGTAATTTGGCAAAGCGGTACCAGCGAAGGTCAACCGATAAGAGTTTGATTGGGGGTACGTTTTTGAACCATCCCCCGCAACTACTACTGAGTGCAAACGCTTGCACTCGAGTATTTTTACTGGCTGAAGTAAGCGGTCTCTGAAACGGCCAACCCCGTACTGCAGCAGATCCTCGCATGTCAAACTGTCATCGGTGACAACGCCTTCAGACTGTACTTTCACAGCTGGAATATACACGTGATAGTCCTTCGTAAAGTGCTCGCAGCAAGCAATATCGTTTGCCTGCTTTGAGTTAGTCAGCACGACCCTCAGCCTGTCTGAGCGGACCTTTTTTATTTCGATCACAGCCGAGAACTGTTCCGTCAGGTCTTTTGAAATCTGTAATAGATTCAGCGATTTTGTTTTGGGCCGAAAGAAGACCACAAAGGGACCGGTCGAGAGCTCTGGATATTGTTTGGGTCGGGGGAGAGCCTTAGGAGTCGACTCGATCTCCATTTGGCCATCCGGGGAGGAAGCCATCGACACCGTCAACGCACGGGGTCAGCACCCGCGCAGACGGGAAAAAGCCGTAAATGTATCAAAAAGGTAGATTTCACTTATCTGTATACTCGTTTCCCACGACGCACCAGTCCAGCTTAAATAGCTGGTTATTGTTCAATCCTCGCTTTACGAACAAAAGGTTGAGGAATGTGGCCTAACGGTTAACACACGCACAAAAGAAAATAAAAGTCCAAACCTCGAAGAGGCAGAGAATGGCAAAATAACCTTGAACGCGGATTACTGCACTGTTCTTTTTCCAACAGACCGAAAACAAAACACTTCTATCTCGATCGAGCGATGCGTAGAGACTGCACCAAACGATTTTGATAGTGTTTGTTTTACAGATTCGTATTGGTATTCGTCTGTGGAAATTTGCGGCTTCCGTACCAAAATATCGCTTTTTGGGCACTAAAACATTCGA
Organism: Topomyia yanbarensis; assembly: GCF_030247195.1. NCBI lineage: Eukaryota > Metazoa > Arthropoda > Insecta > Diptera > Culicidae > Topomyia > Topomyia yanbarensis. The sequence continues at coordinate 279,636,408 of NC_080671.1, forward strand.
TAACTTCTAAGTTTTAAGAGATACAAATAAACTTACATTACAAAAATTCTGTATTTTCTTATGCTGAACAACATCTTGGAACATTTAGAAATTCTACAAAATTACCAGGAAAAGTATTTTGAAAAAAGCAATTTTCAGGGGTATATCAAAAAAATGTCCACAAATGTAAATTAAAATCGACAGATAGACACATAGTCTCTTCAGCGAAGTTAATACTAAAGATAATATCAACAACTTTGCCAAAGAAAGTTTTTTTTTATTTTCATAAACATAAGCAAAAACTTTCTTCTCAGCTTTAGAGGGATTAATCTCCCAACTAATACTTTTTAAATGCAAAAAATATAATTAAACTTTGCTGAAGACACTATAACTAAAAATGTTTTTCGTGGTTCAAAGAATTTTTTTCACCTTTTTGCCAATTTGGATCCTCGAGTGAATTGAAAATGTCCAAAACTATCGATTTTCAACTGCCAACAACCTGCCCTTCAATATAAAAAGTTCGCGAAAAGTTGAAAAAAAAATTCTATTTTGATGCACCGACGGTACATTGAAAATGCCCAAAACTATTGATTTTCACTTACCAATAACTTCTTCAATATAACAAACTTTCCTCAAAAGTTGAAAAACTCCATTTTGACACATCGTCGAACCCCCTGAGTATTGAAAATGTCCAAAACTATTGATTGTCAACTGCCAATAACTTTCTCTTCAATATAAAACTCTCCCGCAAAGTTGCCAAAAAATTCCATTTTGACACATCTTCGGACCCCCCCCCCCCTGTGCATAGAAAATGTCCAAAACTATTGATTTTCAACTGCCAACAACATGTCCTTCAATAGTTATTTATTTCTAAACAATTGAAAGTTAACCGCACCAACTTCAACCCCAACAAACGGGAAAGTAACGCAAAATGTATCGCGATAACCGATGAACCGACGATGACGATGAAAACGACGATACAATTATCGACGATGACGATGAAGGCGACGATACATTATCGTTAACGGAGTTTCCGATGACGTTGACGGGTGGTTAACGTTATCGACGATGACGATTAATTATCGATTAACAACCTACAACTATTGGCGAAGATGACTTCAATTTTATCTTCGCAGAATGATGGCTCGCGAAGAAATATATTTTTATTCTGATGCGTTGTACTGTTCGGAACAAGCCAATGCGCTACTGGTTCTTCAGTACAAAACTATGGCTTAAATTAACAGCCGAATCAAGTCAATATTTGTTAAATATATACAATCTTAATAGAAGCCTTGTGTGTCAAGTATTCAAAGGAGATTGAACCCATGTTTGGTGATAAAACTCGGCATAAGCAAAACAAAATTCTTTTGGATGAAGTTTTGATTTTAATCTGCACATGGTGTTATATCACAATAATTTAACCTATTGCGCATGTTTTGCTAGTATCACGACGAAATCGCTTAATCAGCACGGTTGTTTAAAAATAAATTAGCTGTAGAATGAACAGTGTGTTGTGGGTGTAATATGGACAATACAAATATTACTTCTTGCTCCCCCATCGGGAAAGACTTGGCATAAAAAACGTGCTGTAATTATTTTACTCCATATTGTCGAGATCCTTAGATACCAACAAAAAATATAAAATGGTTGAATTTCGATTTTTTAATGCATTCCCTTCTAGGGATTAGCTATAATGATTACATTGCATGTGCACATCTCACGAATTCAACCATGACTGCTAACTTTGTTAACTAGTGCTATAAAGATAGATTGATGTTTAAGGTGAGATTTTTTGTGACGTGGTTAACATTAACAGTAGGTAGGGTGATGAGCCTATTTGCGCCATGTTTCTATTATCACCCTACCCATTTGAAGCCGTTGGTTAGAGCAGTGTCTGCCATCTTTGTTCAACACATTGAGTCAAATGGTAGCGCAACAATAGGGGCTTTCGATTCGAGTTTTCGTTGAGCTCAAACACGAGAATTTTACTGTTTTCAACGCATTTCTGTTATTATATTGGTTCTTAACAACGAAGCAAAGCGGTTGATGTCAATTTTTACGCATTCCATTGATTGTAAGGCAAGAAATTACCGAATTAGTGAGGCACCTTGCTTAGTATGGTGAAAATAGGCTCATCACCCTATCACAGTTTGATAAAAAATACATCATTTAACGCAAATTTATTAATTAGGGATCATACACTAATTACGTAAGGACATATGGGGGGAGTGGGTGTTTCAAAATATCTTACCAATTCTCACCTGGGGGAGGGGAGGTTTGTCCTTTCTTAAGTAATATTATAAAACATGCATGAAAAATGAAATCGATAAGAAAAATATTCTTCTCATAAGAAAAGAAACTATTTCTTAGACCTCAAATTGAAGTGTTTAGCAGCGACAGAATATGATTGTTAAATTAGTTATGGAATTTATTGTTGCCAACGTAAGGGGCGGCTTAATTGTCGATGGTTTTGGAGCAGTTACAGAAATTTCTTGACTCTTGGTGGTACATTGTTCTGATCGGGAACTGGAGTCACAATCTGCTTTACAAGTTAAGAAGTGTTGAGACCCTTCGTGTTGTTAGGCCAACATCCTTCTTTTCAAATCTTCGCTTCAAACCCGCAAGGTATATGAAAATTTTTCTGTCATGTGATTGTCAAAGAACTTGTTGGCCGTATAATTCCAGAGTGTGAACTGTATTTTACTTGAAGAAAATTCGAAGATAGCCATGTCGGAACTATGCGTACGATAAGCGTTATAGTTGAAACTCCGAACAAATTCACACCAGAAGAGGTTATAAATTCTTTTGAGTTCTACATCGCAAAGAAATAGATTCAAAGGAAGTGGAATGTAGCGAAGCAAATTATGTGGAACAAATCGGAGTTTCTAAATATCTCCCAAAATTTATTCTGAAATTTCTACTGGGCGAGATTAGGATGCAAATGAAATTTCTGCAGATGATTATACACACACTTAGAAAAAATCGCATAAATTTACGTCTCCTGATCCTGACATATACGAGCATCAAAAATGACTTAGTTTTACGTTTGATTTTAATTTTACATGACATTGAATTTCGTAAATCAAGTAATTTTACTCCACATATGGCGTTTGTTCTGAATGACAGTAAGTGTAATTTTATGTCATTGCGCATGGAAAATATGTTTCATGTAAAATTAAATGGAACACGGAGATGTTTAATGTTTAGTCATTTCGTGAATTACGGTTTGTTAAATTGTGTCATGTTTGCAATTACGTCAATGATAAAATTTATAATTTTTTGGTGTGTAGTTAAATTTTGTCCTGAGTTCTCTTTTAATAATTCAATAAGGGGGAGAGGGAGTTCACCAAAATCATACGAACTCTTATCTGGGGGGAGGGGGAGGTTGAATAGTTTTAAAAAAGCCTTACGTAATTAGTGTACGGCGGCCCCGAGCAGAATATTTTCTATGATGAAAGGATTTTTCATTTCAAACATTTATAATTACCTTAAGGGATCGAAACAAGCATAAAAATATTTAAAAAAAAATAAAAACCAAATAGAATACGTTATAGCCAAATGTAGAATCTTACACTTAGTCAAGTCTCCCCATGTTCCCCTACTCTATCGTCGGAGCAATTAAATTTACGTACATTTTCGAAATATGCTAGAAGTACCAAGTTCCAATCAATCTTACATTTAAGATTCGCCCCCTTAAAATAAACAACTTGATCAAATTTAGTAACTCAAGCTTCAAGATAATCAACACATTTCTGATCAAAATTAGTCGATTCAAAAAAAGCATTTCGCGGAACGCATTTTCACGCTAGACATTTTGTATTTATTTATGAAACTGTTATGAACACTTTTTCATTAAAAATATTTCTGTTTGATATTCCAGTAGCACTGATTATGGCAAGCAAAGCTTATTTCCGTTCAACTTCATAGTATGTCATGACTTGTAGAACACTTGAGCGATATTGGAAAATATTAATATTTTTAACGTCCATTTCTCATATTATTTAGACGCTTCTCCACAAAAGAAATTTTGAAGATTTCGAAGAAAACTTTTGCCTTTAAAAATCTGGCCTAGAGGATTGATATGTGTTGACATATTGATTCCCTAGACTCTAGTTTGTTCCGTGAAAAAATTATGAGCACTTTTTATATAGAATTTTGAATGAATATTGCCACATTTAAAAAAATTGTTTTGGCATTTTCAGGCCATTTTTTTTTCTAAAAAGTCGTATATTCTTTATGGAAAAAACAGTTTTCACTTTCAGGCACTTTATTCAAAGATGACGAAGTTCTTATAACTTTCAAATGAAAATAGTTTAATGGTTGGTGTCCTTAAACATCTCATGCGCTCTAAAATATTTTTAATATGTCCAGAGATTAATTACATTTATGTTAAATAATAATTACTAAATTTATCTAAAAACAGTTTTAAAGTGTCACAGCACTGTAGAATAAAAAAAAGTCGATTTTCAATTTATTAGTCAAAAATGGCTTTGGAATGTTAAAAATCGTATCCCAAAACATGGAAGACGGAAACAATACATAAATATTCAGATTTTCAATTCTACCGCAATGCCTCTTATGTATATCTCGTGTGTACTGAAAACTTTAACCGTGTTTTTCTCGAAGCCACTTTTTTTGAGCTGACCGCAAATGTAACTCGAACAAATAATTTTTGAACGCTTGGAAATTTTCACAGTATATTCAAAATTGATTTCTTCAGCGACGTACGTGGGATTTTTTTTTATTGCTTAGCTTTTTAAATTAATTTTGTGTCGATTTTCATGACATGTTTGGCGTGCTCTACAGTGGTGTAGCCCCTTAATAGAATATATCCAAATTTTATTTCTCGATGTCATGTCAAGTGAGATATACATATTCAGCATTTTTTCTGTAATGCTTTGTTGTACAACTTTATTGAAAACATGCTAGATTTTGCTGAAATTAAAACCATATTAGCTGCTATTTAAGCTAAAGAATAGTCTTTCATGGTACAAAATTTTATGTTTACAAGCAACAATTGAAGTTTTATAGCACGTTACAAGTGCAATTCAAATGGTATGAGTGGCTATAAAAGTACGATAAAATCTCAATTGATACTAGGATATAAGACTAACCGGTTCAGTTTTGGCAAAAAGTTTAATATTTGCTAAGTTTGGTTGAAATCGGAATGCATCGATTTGTCAAAAACTTGTGGCTTGATTATACTTCTATAGATATAGAAATTATATTATATAAGAGTATTTCGTCTTACGGTTGCTATTTGTGCCAAATGGTCCTAAGAAAATCATTAAACGTAGATTCTAGGAAACTATCACCCAGTTATTTGAAGTACCAATAGTCTACTATGTAGATTCATAATTGTGTTGATTCGGTTTTCGCCCGCGAGACATCCGCAGATTTACAAATGTAATTGATTTGTTTTGCTTTGCTTACGCAGCTTCCCGTTTCAAATATAATAAAAAACATCAGCAAATAATCATTATGTACTACTAATTGTTGTTTATAGCAAAAGTCATCCTATTCCGAACATAGCAAGCATTTCTGCACCACTTCAGTCATGAAGCTCTGACCCTTCCATCAATGAACAAGAAATTTGTTTTTCTTGGTCGCAATGCAGGAGGAATGAAGAACGAAGAATCCTCAGCGAAGAATGGCTAGTGGCGATTATCACATTGCATGAATGGCTAAATTCAACAAACAACGATGCGAACAAGCAGTTTGTTTGTATTATTCATTTTCGCTGATTCTGTGCTTCCGTGTGACGAACTGCGCAGCGTTATTCGAGGCATGGGTGAATGACATGACGAATATCGCATCGATGATGAACGAAATAGTTCGACGAAGAATATTTGCAACATTGTATATATATATATATATATATATATATATATATATATATATATATATATATATATATATATATATATATATATATATATATATATATATATATATATATATATATATATATATATATATATATATATATATATATATATATATATATATATATATATATATATATATATATATATATATATATATATATATATATATATATATATCACATATAACCGAAATAGGAAACATATGAAAGCCAATAGGCTCTTTACCCTACGCAGCTACAAAGCGCCGTAAACATGGATTAACAAGTTATAACGCACACGCATGCATAAAAATAAATATTTTTTTTCAACGCAGGACTCTCAAGCAGCACACATAAGTCGCATCCTGCCGTATTGAATTAAATCCAAACCACCCCACCCACCCACTTTGCAAATCATTCTGTGACACCGTGCTGGTACCTGAAAAATCCACACACGGCCGCCGCTGCCGAAAAGGCATAGCGTCTACCGCTTAGTGTAGCGTCCAGACGCTGCAGCCATGATCTTACCCGTTCGACATAAGAACAAAAACTGATTCAAACGTGTACGCGTCACCTCTTTTTATAAACTAACCGTATATGGTTTAGTCACTTAGGTGCGAGTGTGTGCAAATGCCAACGTTGCCGAAAATCGATAGCGCTTATTGCATCGCCCGGAGACGATGTTGCTCGTATGGGATATTAGCAACAACTGATTTAAACGGACATGCGTCGCTTCTATTTATGACTTTTCGTGTTCGATTGAGCGACTAAGGTGCCCTCTAATGACGGCTGTGTCTGAGAAATCTGCCTGACGAATGGTAATTTTCCCGTTTTTCGTGAACTTTTTAATTTTTCCAATTTCCAAAAGTCTACTTTTGTTTGGGAGATATTAAATTATTACCAATATTTAAGTTAAGTGTTTCTGAATCGGTTGGTGCATGAATGATTAAAATCCATCTAGTAATATCGGAGTTATAAGCGTGCAAACCTTATATAGTTTCGTTACATGGGAGATAGTTTAGATTTTAGAATGACACCTAGCCCCAGATAGTGGAGTAAGACATTTTTAATGTCAAAAAAGTTATTAAACAGAAACCCATTGATGCTCTGACGATGGATAAAAAAATCATTTTTTCTAGCACCACTACTGTTGGTTGTCCAATTATATGAAATTTTGTTTTGATTTACTCTTAATGTGTCTAAATCATTTATTTATACTGTTTGGCCACCTTGCAAGGGTTTTGATAGATAAATTGAGGCTTCTTTTGTTCATAATAAGAGAAAGTTAAAAATTTTGTATATAATTAGACTGTCAGCAGCAATGATGCTATGAAATATGAAATTTTCATCGATCTTCAGAGCATCAATCGGTTTTTGATTAATAACTTTTTCAACAAGCCTCAGATCGTTTCGCGATCTTCTAGACTTTATTTCCTTGATAAATTTCCTATAAAAATCAGACATCTATTTATTTTTAGGAAGTAACGGACGACTCTTGGAAGAATTATTTTGCAAAAGACGATTTCCTCATACGAAATCCCATGTAAACTTTAAACAGTGGGCGCAAAAATATAGTTTCACCGATCGAGCTAAAAATTTTCAGAGGAAGCTAAATGTATCCCAATAAGTTACTCTGAGCAAAAATTTTTTTCATATAACCATGTCTCACTCTAATGGTCAATTTTTCATCACATCTGGTACCACACAAAACTTCCAAACACATGGACTACCATTCCAACTTTGGAATGGTAGTCCATGTGAGATCATGAAAACATGGATTACCATTCCAAAGTACTAAGTAACTCAACAGTGACATTAGTTTAAGGACCCCAAAGTAGGCTAATTAAATACCAATACCGCGGCGGAACCCTTTATACAATGAAGCTCCATTTTTATCGTGACTAACACCTTACATTTCAATATACGGGCCCTTTAAAAAATTTCGGTAGGAAAGTCATGTAAGGTTTGGTACGCTTATATCTTTTGCTGTACTGCATATAATTAATAATTTTCTTGCCATTTTGTCGAAAATAAGTTCAACAATGTTGTCATAACGAAAAACTGTTTTGAAAAATTACTCGAAAACTCCTCGGAAATGGCGAAAAAATTCAGCTCATCTCGGTCAGACCTGTCAATATGATGCACCAACCGAACATTTAAATGATGAATAAAATTTAAATATAGGTCCACTGTAGATTTGTTTCATTTTGTGTTGAACTGTTTAGAGCGTACAGGGCCCTCAAAGAGCTCGAGAAGGAATTATTTGTGAGCTGAACACGGCTGTTTTGTGAATCTGTTTGTGTTAGCAGAGGCAATTATTTTCATTTCTGATTAGAGAGTACCATACACGACGAAAACCGGATTTTAAAACATTGCTCTCCGGCGTGACCATTTTCCAGGATGGTATGTTGCCTAATATCCATGCCATTCTGCCGTCAGGCGTTGGCAGGCGAAACAGTGCCGAGAAAACCAGAACCCCTCCCTTTTCAATTTTGAAGTTCTGCGGACGACCTTCGTTGTAAGCTGCTTTCGGGGAGCTTTCCATCCGGTGGATTTACGAACTGTTTGGCACGGGTCATAGCACGAAAAATTCTACTCCGCTACTGCCGATGCTAGCTAGTAGCATAACGACGGTCAAATGAGTGATGAGAAAAACCGACCGACCGTTGTATAGTCGCGCGAATATGCACTAGTATCGTTCACTCGCTCGTCACTTCTATTAAAAATTTTCAATTGCTTTATAATTTACTTTTTTATTTCGACTATGTTAGTCACATTTTCTTTTTTATATTTGAACTACATTCAATTAGCTAGAGATTACTGGGTAGGGAAAGTTATGAAAATAATAGCCATAGTACTCAAGTGAGAGCAAGGATGTGAAGTAAACAGATCGGAAAACAAGAAGTGCCAGGGTCGGTTGTCACGGTAAAGATAGAATTGTCTGCCTATACCAGGACACATGCTGGTGAACTCGGGTGGTTCGTAGTTATGCTGCCTAAGCTCTACCCTCATTAGCAAAAGACAAAAATTATGCCCGTACGATATTAAGCCTGTTCTAATGACCCTGCCACTTCTAGTTTTCCGATCTGTTTACTTCACATCCTTGCTCTCACTTTAGTACTATGGCTCTAATTTTCATAACTTTCCCTATCCAGTAATCTCTATTCTGTTATGATAAATCTCTTCTACTGTTCATAAATAATAAAATTTACATTTTATCCAAAGCTTGAGTTTGTGAAGCTCACAATAGAAAGCGATTTTAAAAAAAATAGATTAAGGAATATTTCGTAAATATCATTTTAAAACTTGATATACTCCCTACACTTAGTATTGTAACGTTCACTTTTTCCGTTACTTAAATACAAAACTAAAGTGCTTATGAACTTGATTTATTTTGCCACAATTCAAACTAATAAATATCTTTAAATCGACGACTGCTTGCTTCACAGTTCACATCGAGACTGACGTTCCTTTTTGTTCTTCAGACCGCACTAGGTGAAAAGGGACTTTCGTCACATCTCCTCCCACCAGAACTGTCTAAAGTTGAAAACTGATCGCAGTTCGATGCATAGTTCTCCTTATTCTCGCGATATTTAACAATCTTCCGATGAAACTCCATCATCCAGTCTTCCTCAAGAAGAAATTCATAGGTCTGTACTATATTTTGCAACTTGATCATACGCTGCCTGATATTGACTGGGAAATGCCAACTCAGCTTAGAAATTAGGGCGGCTTCTGCTGGCGGGTTGTTCATGTACCGCGCTTTATTCACAAACAGCATAAAATATTCGCTCATCCGCGATTTGTCCGACTTGGGCTCATATTTTCCGTAGCTCACCTTCTCCGCAAATGTATGTTGACTGCGACGGCTCCAAAAATGCATCAGGAACAATTGTTGACATTCGTCCCAATCCGAAAACCTATACGAAAATGCTCTAAACCACAGTTTGGCTGTTCCCAATAAGCATTGGGGTAGAAATTGAAGTTTGAATTTGTCATGAGTTTTTCCAAAATTTATCTCCAAATATGACTCGTACAGTTGTAGAAATTCAGCAGCCGTGAAAAATTCAGTCTTCCCATTATACATCGGTTTCGTCATCGATTTCAAGGCACTACTATTGTGTACAATTGGTGAATTCAAATCTTCTTGCTCTGCTTTTGTTTGTGTGCTGCTTTCAATTTGTAGCGGCGCTAATACCTTTGATGGTGCTGGGCTAACGTCACCTTTGTGCTTTGGCTGTACAGATTCAACTATATGCGTATTGAAGATAGCACTCAACAATTGCTCAATGCGCCCGACGCTCTCTTCTAATTTTTGGATCCGTTGTTCCATATCGACGATATTCATCATTATTAATAACTAATTAGCAGCTTTTGGATGCTGATCCCGGTTGAGCCCCCACGTTGTAACGTTCACTTTTTCCGTTACTTAAATACAAAACTAAAGTGCTTATGAACTTGATTTATTTTGCCACAATTCAAACTAATAAATATCTTTAAATCGACGACTGCTTGCTTCACAGTTCACATCGAGACTGACGTTCCTTTTTGTTCTTCAGACCGCACTAGGTGAAAAGGGACTTTCGTCACAGTATTCATTACTGAAATAAAGTAGTTTTAAATGATAGTCTCAACAAATTCGCTAAAGACACGAACTCTGTTACCATTTTTTGAAAAATTATTTCTCCATAATATTAATACTTCAAAGATGGCATTTTGTACAGTAAGTTTTCATCAAACTTCCACCAAATCGAATTTCTGGCCACGCCACTGATTCCAAGTAAGTAGAAACAAAGTCGTTTAACACTCGTCCCCAAGAAACTTTTTCGAATACTGCCTGTTAATTATAATACATTGAAGACCCGTTTTGATCAGGCCCCGATTTAGTCTGTCCCCATTTTATCAATCTCATGTTTGATGGACTCTAGCAGACGAACAAGGCTGAACGCTATTGAGAGTATGAACTTTAAATTGATTCAAAAAAACTTTTTTCGATTTTCGGGCTTAGCACAACATATATTTATTTAACCTCTTTGGGAAAATTTAGTTTTCCCCACGCAATACATTGATGGAAGAATTTAGATATGTTATCAATAGAGCAATAATTCGTTTGTATGTCTGTTTTATGGGCCATTTTCCGCTTATTCATTTATTTGGTTTAGCATTTGAGATTTCAAGCACTGATGTTGTCCTATGTTGTCCTATTTGAGCGATTCTCTGAGTCCTGCCACTATCCCATGTAGTATGTGTTATCAAAAACATCGCGAAGCATAAAGTTATAAATGTTCTCTATCTACATAATATACGAAGAGAGTGATAAGAGTTATATAAAATGTATCATCACATTGTTATGTGGGTTAAAAACGTTTTTATATGAAAATTCTCATAACTTCGAAAAAAGTTTAGTAGTTAGTTAATGTTTGAATGCAAATTATGCGCCCTAAAATAAATTTCAAGTTGTCCAAACGGTGCTTCAATGTAAAATAAAAACTACAAAAGTTTTAGAAATAAAACCGTTTTTTAACCCTTCGGAAGTCGCGCAAGTGGCCTAATGAACGAGCAACCGCTGGTGCGCCAACACAGTTTTACTAGCTTTGTTAGCTGGCGGAAGGTTACAGAACACCCTGAAGCTTACATTTGGCTTTCTCGTGCAATGAAAATTACAAAAGCTAGAGCTTGCATATCTTCAGCAAATTTGTTTAAAATGTGTTTCTCTACAACTTCTACATCGAACACTATCTTGAACCGTTGAAAGTTCTATTTTAAAAATTGCTAAAATGAGAATCACCCTAGCATGTGTTAAAACAAAAAGAAGGGCATTGAAAAGTACAATAACTATACCAAACATGTTGTAAGGCTAAGTCATTTAATTTTAGCAAAAAGTTAAAATTGCTGCTAAATTCACATTCTAGACCACTGTGTTGTGGGAGCATATTGAATGATATTCTACACAGTATTATAATCTGGACAAACGTCTCCTTTCGATTTCGAATTCTTCTGCATGTGTCCCAAAGAGTACCCAAAGATGTGTCTCTTGAGACAAGTCATGTCTCAAGAAGCTGTTCATTTTAACACAGCGTAAACTGTCAATTTGCTTTGCCAAATAGTATATTTTTCAAATAACTTACAGGTATCAACTTGGCGTAAATGAAATTCTTTAGAAGCGATTTGTTTAGTTTCATATTCATCATGCGGCCTAATTCCAATTTTAATAACGAGACACGATAGCCTTTGAAATACCCTACAACTTCGTAGAACATCAGACTGCATTATCTCTTACCATTGTATAGATAGGCGTATTACCTTGAAATAATTTTGCTCACTGGCGCCACCATGTGATGGAATTTTGCATTTTGTAAATGAGAGAATAAAGTATTTTTGCTACTCTGCAACTTTGTAGAACATCCAAATGCTCCATCTCTTAGCGCTGTACAGATAGGAGCATTCCCTTTAAATTGCTTGGCTCATTACCGCCACCATGCGGAGAAATCCTGAAACTTTCCAGTAAAACCAAAAAGTCCTTTTATTTCTCTACAACTTTGTGGAACATCATAACTTTCTATCTCTCGTCGTTTCAGAGATATATGAGTTTTTCCTAACCTTGCCCCATCTTTGCATGTGGGTCACATATATGAGATAAGCGGAGTACGCCCTTTGCGCATGTTAAGCAGCAGTATCCAACTTTAAACGTTAATAACTCTTTAACGGTTGGTTGGATTGTCTTGCAGTCTTCGACAAACTTGTTCGGCATATCTTCAAAAGCTTAACTCCTTCCTAGGTCCGTGTTCGGAAGTTAACAGCGACCTCTAGGGGCGATAATGTGAACTGTGAGTGTTTCCCCACACATTTTGGCCAAAAGTCCCATACAAACTTTAAGCTCGTTGGGGGAGGGGTTAGGGTTAACCGATTTCGCTCAAATTTGGACAGTATCATTTTTTCATGATTTAAAACGACGCTAGGGGGTGTAGGTTGTGAAATTTTTTTTCATGTAAATCATTGTCACCCTAGTGGAGATATTCACGTTTTTTGATTGAAAATAGCTCTTTTTCCAATGCCGATAACTTTTAAACGGGCAAACCACTTTGTAAACAAATTAAAGTGCAAGAAAAGCACAACAAATGCAGGAAAAATCAGATCTCCCCAAGGCGGCCCTCTATGGAAATACTAGAGCCTAAGTTTGTCCATACTAGAGCTGTTCCGGCATTAAATACATCACCATATATTACTGTTAGTTTTTTTTATTTCGATTATAGAGGTTTTAACCTTAAGGTCATTCGCCTCTTCGGGTTAGAAAAATCTCTTATGAAAAATTTCTAACCCTATGTGCGGGGTCGGGACTTGAACCCAGGTGCGCTGCGTACAAGGCAATCCATTTACCAACTACGCTACACCCATCCCCTACTGTTAGTTCGGAAATAAAGGGTTAAAATCGTAATAATTATCCTTTCTTACTTTTGTAAGCACGTCTTGAGTAAATACCCAAGCAACCAAAAGTTGATATAAAGGAACTACATAAGCTTCTCGTTTTAAGTAATTTTGCAATACGTTTTATGTTCTAATAGCGGGTTAAGCAGTTCTCTTAAAGCTTGAGCAGCTTGAAGGTTCCCTAAGAACTTTTTGTGAATTTTAAAGTGTGTTTTTTAAGTATTATCCGAACTTCTGTTTGCTTGTGTCAAAAGTTACAGTTGTTCAAAAACTCAATGCATACGCCTGACACCGGAAACTGACAATTCCCTTGCGCCTACTTCATAACAATGGCGCAAGTGCAACCAAACGGCGAGTAATCAATTGCATTTGATGACGGAATGAGCCAAACTTCAGCTCAAGTATTTCCATAGAGGGCCGCCTTGGGGAGATCTAATTTTTTCAGCATTTGTTGTGCTTTTCTTGCACTTTAATTTGTTTACAAAGTGGTTTGCCCGTTTTTGCCCGTTTAAAAGTTATCGGCATTGGAAAAAGAGCTATTTTCAATCAAAAAACGTGAATATCTCCACACATACTAGCGATAGCAAGTTTCCGTCTTCGGCAAAGTAATGCAGTTTAATAGTCCAAACAATGTTCTAGAACATTTATATAATGGAAAAAATCTAGAAGAAAACTTATGATGAAAAAACTGTTTTTAAGGGGCCTTTTACAAATAATGTCCCATATCTCAAAAACCTTAAAAGATAGAGAGTTGAAGTCTTCGGGTAAAATGTTTGCAACGAGTTTCTCTACAACTTTGCTGAAGTAAGTATTTGTCTATCTGAATTATTGGAGAAAATAAATTGCGTAACTCATTATTAGGGGGATTAATCATTAATCTGATAAGACAGAAAGAAGGGGAGTTCTACTCCAAGAAACTTTCTCAAAAACACCATATTGCTAAAGTCAACCGTTTTGACGCAATCTAAAAAAAACCCTTTTTTGCTCTTTGGGACCACTGTGCGTCGGCCCGGTAGTGCAGGACGACCTGTTATCGATTGTGATGCGCTTTCGTACCCGACCGATCGCACTTGTAGCGGACATAGAGAAAATGTACCGACAAATCGAGGTCCACCAAGAAGATCGTCCACTTCAACGAATCCTATGGCGAGAACAGCCGTCAGACCCGATTTCCACGTTCGAGTTACAAACGGTCACGTACGGGACCGCTTCAGCACCATTCCTCGCCACTCGTACTTTGATTCAACTCGCCAAGGACCAAGGCGAAACCTTCCCCTCCGCGGAGAGCGCGGTTGCTGAAGATTTTTATGTTGACGATTTCATCAGTGGAGCAGATGATATTCAATCAGCCATCCAGCTACGTCGTCAAGTAAGCACCATGCTGCATTCTGCTGGATTTCCACTACGGAAGTGGGCATCCAATTCATCGGCCGTTCTAGCAGAAATTCCCGAAGCTGAGCTTGGAATTCAGCCATTTTACGATCTTTCTGACGACCAGTTAGTGACAACGCTTGGGCTGGTATGGGAACCAGGCTCAGACACACTCCGCTTTAAAATTCAGCTGCCACATCCAGCAGCTACACTCACTCGGAGAAACGTACTTTCGTACATCGCCCAGATTTATGACCCACTCGGCCTCGTTGGGCCTGTTATTTCTACCGCCAAACAGTTTATGCAACGCTTGTGGGCACTTTCTTCGAGCAACGGTAAACCGTACGATTGGGATCAACCGCTTCCAGAAAAACTTCAACATGAATGGAGGGAATTTCACGCTACCCTCAACATGCTCAGCGACATTCGAGTTCCACGTTTTGCTTCGGTGGCCGGAGCAACCAAGCTCCAGTTGCATTTCTTCTCTGATGCGTCCGAGAAAGCGTATGGCACCTGGGCCTATTTGCGCTCTGTAGACAGTCACCAAAATGTGCACGTGCAGCTTCTAACGGCCAAATCGAAGGTCGCACCATTAAAGACACGCCATAGCATCGCTCGTTTGGAACTCTGCGGAGCCCTTCTTTCAACACAGCTGTTTAAAAAGGTAACTGCTTCGATAAAGGTTAACACTGATGTGTTTTTCTGGGTAGATTCTATGACGGTGCTACAATGGCTGAAGTCACCGCCCTCCTGCTGGAAGACATTTGTGGGCAATCGCGTGTCCAAAATACAAGAAGCAACGAGCGAGCATTCCTGGAATCATGTCCCTGGCAAGGACAACCCAGCCGATGAACTTTCCCGAGGCTTAACACCGGCCGAACTACTTCACCAGACGCGATGGTGGACCGGACCAACCTGGGTTAGTCTCACTAAGCAGCACTGGCCGAATCAATCAGGTGATATCGATACAGCGTCCAAAACATTCGCCGAAGAACGCAAGGTGTGTTTAGTGACACTCACGCCTCAACGTGATACATTTTGTGATCAGCTCTTCAACCATTATTCGTCGTACACAAAGCTGCGCAGGACCGTTGCGTACTTCCTTTTCTACATGCGTGTACTGCATGCATCGGCCGCCAAAAATCAACCGAATGGTGTTTGTGCAAAATCTTCGACGGCAAAGCTTGAACCATTCTCCCACCTAACTGCTGCTGATCTACAAGATGCCGAGCTCATTTTATGTCGCCTTTCTCAGCGCGATAGCTTTTCGATGGAGCTGAAAGCTTTACGAGTCGGTAAACCAGTCGACAATTCTTCAACTATGAAGTGGATCAAGCCATTCATATCTTGCGATGGTCTTAGAGTCGGTGGGCGAATACGACTTTCCGGAGTGTCTGAAGCCATGAAACACCCAATCGTTATCTCCGGCAAGCATCGATTAGCCCTCCTACTGGCTGAACATTTCCACCGATCGCTATTGCATGCAGGCCCACAACTGATGATGAGCACAATGAAGCAAAAATTTTGGTTGATTGCCGGCAGAGACCTACTTCGTCATGTGTACCACCAATGCCATACCTGTTTTCGCCGGAAACCAATTCTCGTCCAGCAGACAACCGCAGATCTCCCGAGCTCCAGAGTAACTCCATCACGGCCGTCTTCAGTATCCGGAGTTGACTACTGCGGCCCAGTTTATCTTCGTGGACCCCATCGAAGGGCCGATGCGGTTAAAGCATACATTGCAGTTTTTGTGTGTTTTTCTACACGTGCCGTGCATTTGGAGCTCGTAGCCGACCTTTCTACAGCAGCATTTCTTGCCGCCCTTAGACGTTTCGTCGCACAGCGTGGCAAAGTTCGCGAGCTACACTCGGACAACGCCACGAACTTTAAAGGGGCTGCGAACGAGTTAAACCATCTCTACAAGCTACTGAAGACCAACGATAGCAGCCGCAAACTTATTTTCGACTGGTGTTCCAATGCAGACATCCTCTGGAAATGCATACCACCGCGCGCCCCCAATTTTGGCGGATTGTGGGAGGCGGCGGTTAAATCTGCAAAGAACCACCTCCTCAAAGAAGTTGGCAATACCACCGTCACCCAGGACGAGATGCTAACGCTTCTCGCACAAGTGGAAATGTGCCTCAACTCTCGGCCTATTACCGAGATGTCAAGCGATCCGTCGGATTTGGAGGCCCTTACACCGGGTCATTTTTGGGTGGGATCGAACATGCAAGCGATTCCTGAGTTCGACTACAAACAACAACCCGACAACAGACTCACCCGCTGGCAGCTGATGCAGAAACGATTCCAGGCAATATGGAAGCGCTGGAACACCGAATATTTGCAGCAGCTTCAAGCACGCTCCACGAAGGGAATTAAACCGGCCGTCGACATTGAAGTTGGCCGACTAGTCATCATCAAGGAGGACAACATCCCCCCAGCGCAATGGATGCTAGGCCGCATCATTGAAACTCATCCCAATCAGGACGGAATCGTGAGGGTTGTCTCTTTGAAAACTGGATCAGCTAACCATGTCACCCGTCAAGTAACCAAAATCGCCCTTTTGCCGATGCCTTCAGCTTCTTAAAACAACAATAATGAAAAAAGGTAAACAACTTATTTTATCCAATAATTTTGCTCTGTTCTTTCGGCAGCCAGAACTATATGCTGTTCCTCCTGACGGCTAATGACGTCGAATGTTACTTGGCTCACCAACCACAACATGTGATCCGGTCATTTAGATTAACGATCGCCTGAACATGCAGTTT
The DNA here is from genome assembly GCF_030247195.1 of Topomyia yanbarensis. Classification (NCBI taxonomy): domain Eukaryota; kingdom Metazoa; phylum Arthropoda; class Insecta; order Diptera; family Culicidae; genus Topomyia; species Topomyia yanbarensis. The sequence continues at coordinate 279,653,817 of NC_080671.1, forward strand.
AATCATATGTTAAAATAGTAGACCTATTTTAAGGTGGCCGGAATGATAGGGCGAGGTAGAAAATCTTTATACTTATAATGAAATTGAACTTAATCTAAACTCATGAACTTAAATATAAAACTAAAATTAAATTAAAACATGCAACTTACCCTAAGGAATTTGAAAGTATTCTAAAAATTGTGAAACCTATGTGCTAAAACAGTACAGTATGTGATAACACACGAGTAAAGGAGATACACAGATTACCAATTGTATCACGGGTAGTGTAGCGGACAGATAAAAGGGCTAATGATGATGAGCACAGGCAGTAATAAACGATAATCGAATCAAACAAGATCGTTTTCCTTTCCTCGCGCGCGACCGTACAAGTGGAACCCTAATCATAATTAAGAATAGTTCATGTTGAACTTAGTTTTTGGTCGGTTAAAAGGTCCAAGCGGGACACAGATTTGACTAAATTGGCCACGGGTCAATAAGAAAGCCTTCGTATCCCATCCTATCGAACAATTAGTTTAGACAAGGAAAACTTTTTTTTCAAATGCCTTTTTTTCTTCAAAGTGCCCAACTTGAATTTTTGACGTAGGGAACAAACTTTCATCCAAATCAAATATGGGTTTTTTTAATCGACTTCAAGTTTTTATAATCGATTTTTTTCAGTGTAGGAGTCGATCAGGAATTTTTTCAATATTTTTATTCAAAAATTTTACCAATTTGGTGAAAGTCACTCCTACAACATTTTTTGTAGGATTTGTCACTTTTAGACAAGAGTCAGAAACAGCAGTTACAGCAACAACAACAACAACAGAAACAGCATTTGCAATAGAAACAACAATGGTCTTAATAACAATCACCATAACAATAAACATCATTGTTCATCTTGCTCCTGTGAACGTTCGTGTTTTCGCCAATTTTAACGCACTTCTCAGAGGCAGACCAGGACATGCATGACGCAACTGGTAACAGTACAATAGTTTTAAACAATATTTTTACGAATAACGAATCACAACCAACTTATTCGAAAGCCACTGAAATTTTGGTTTACTGTCAAAATTTTAATAGAATGAGGAGCGCCGTAAAGATGAACGAAATCCATAAGAATATATTAGGCTCCTCATTTTCGATAATTCTAGGTACCGAAACAAGTTGGAATGAGGATATAAAAAGTGAAGAGGTTTTCGGTAGTGACTATAATGTTTTTAGAGATGATCGTGATTTACGACTAACCCAAAGAATGTCAGGCGGAGGAGTTCTCATCGCAGTTTCATCTATATTTAATTCCGATCTTATTGTCTCACCAAAATTCAAAGAATTTGAACATGTATGGGTTAAAGCACATATCGCTGATGAAATCCACATTTTTGTCTCAGTGTACTTTCCACCGGGCCTAGCTTACAAATCAACATATGAGATTTTCTTTCAAGCAGCTGAAGAAATAATCTCTAATTTTCCTCCAGAATTCAAAGTTCATATTTATGGTGATTTTAATCAGCGCAACTTAGATTTTATTCCTGACTCTGAAAATGAGAGCATTCTACTTCCTGTCGTTGGTGATAACGAAACATTACAATATATGTTTGAGAAAATTGCATTGCTAGGACTCAATCAAATAAACCATATAAAAAATCAACACAATCGTTATTTAGATCTGCTATTAACAAACATTAATGAAGATTTCTGTGTTGATGAATCTCATTCTCCCTTATGGAAAAATGAAACGTTTCACACAGCAATAGAATTCTCTATTTTTGTGCACAAGAATCATAATTTCATTGATTGTGACTTCGAGGACGTTTTCGATTATAGAAAAGCAAATTATGAAAATATTAAATATAAATTAAGCAGTGCTAATTGGCAGTCCCTTTTAAAGAATCAAGTGAACGTTGAATGTGGAGTGGAGATCTTTTATAATATTTTATGGCAAATAATACAGGAGGAAGTTCCACTCACGAAAAAACGACGAAATCATGCATCCAAAAATCCAGTTTGGTTCAACAAGGAAATTATTAATTTGAAAAATCGGAAGCAAAAAGCTTACAAAATTTACAGAAAACACAATAATCAGGATAATTTGGAAAAATACCTTAACATTCGTGACCAACTAACTTTGGCTATTTCTTCGGCACTAACTGTATATAATGCAAAAACTGAAAATGAGATCAAGTCATGCCCAAAAAACTTTTTTAATTACATCAAAACTAAGTTGAATTCATGCAACTTCCCATCAAAAATGTCTTTAGATGGGAAAGAGGGTGAAACTTCAAAAGATATTTGTAATCTCTTCGCAACATTTTTTCAAGAAACTTATTCTAACTATTCAGACAATGATCGTGACTTTGAATATTTTTCTTATTTTCCTGATTATTCAAGGGATGTTGGTGTCAGTCACATTAATGTTCAAGATATCTTGTCTGGTCTCAATGATCTAGATGCCACTAAAGGCTCAGGACCTGATGGAATTCCACCTGCTTTCATAAAGAATTTAGCAACTGAGCTTACGTCACCTTTATTCTGGCTGTTCAATAAGTCACTAGAATCTGGTATTTTCCCAAAAGATTGGAAAAAATCTTTTTTAATACCTATTTATAAATCGGGTAAAAAATCTGATATTCGCAATTATCGTGGAATTGCCATTCTGTCTTGCTTTCCCAAACTTTTCGAATCCATCATAAATAAAACCATTTTCAACCAAGTCAAACATAAAATAACAAATTCACAACATGGGTTTTTTAAAGGCCGTTCAACTAGTACAAACCTTTTAGAATTTGTTGATTACTCGTTAAATGCCATGGATAAAGGAAATCATATAGAAGCTCTTTACACTGACTTCAGCAAAGCTTTCGATAAGCTGGACATTCCCATGTTAATATTCAAACTTGAAAAATTGGGAATCGAGATGAGACTCCTCAATTGGATTAAGTCGTATTTAACAGATCGTCAGCAAATAGTAAAATTCTATGAGATGAAATCTGATATAATTAAAGTTACTTCGGGGGTTCCGCAAGGTTCACACTTAGGACCTCTTCTTTTTATTTTATATGTCAACGACATCTCTCTTATTTTAAAAAACATTAATATTCTCATATATGCGGATGATATGAAGCTATTTTTAGAAATCAGAAATAATAATGACTATAATGTTTTTCACGATGAAACACAAATCTTTTATACATGGTGTTGTAAATGTTTACTGGAGTTAAATGTTAAAAAATGTAATCTCATGACTTTTAGCAGAAAACAAATCACGGCTTCCGTGTCAATTACATTAGGTAATCAAACCGTTCAGAAATGCGATAAAATAAGAGATTTAGGAGTTATCTTAGATAAAAAATTAAACTTTGTGGAACATTACAACACAATTGTTCATAGAGCTAGTAATATGCTTAATTTTATAAAATGCTTCGGATATCACTTTCAAGATCCTTACACAATTAAAACTCTTTACGTAGCATATGTTCGGTCTATTTTAG